>NC_051231.1:3295000-3490000 GCF_015220715.1 Pygocentrus nattereri | reverse complement strand
GTTAGCGAACAGCATTCACAGAAGAATGAACAGAGAGAGAGCTTTTCACATATAAATCACTATATAACTACAATAATGCCACAACTGGGTTGCTGGCTTTCACATCTAGTTTGGCAATATGTCACATTTTGTTGCTCCTGCAAAGAGAAATTGTCCTTTTGACACCTAACTGTGCCCAATCTGCGAGCAACACAGCATCACCTTGCCCAGGAGCAGAACCAGGCAGTTTTAGGGGTTGCTAGCTTGTTTCTCCTACTTGCTTCTCCAACTTGAAGACCCAATGCGCAAGATGCTTGGCATTCTGATGTAGCTATCCAGCGGCAGCTTCCATCAGACATGTAATCATGCATTTGTAGTTATTTTCTTGTAGTTTTGAACGCAGGCAAATGTAATAACTTGGGAATTTTTCTTTGAACATCAAGTGAGTCTTAGGAGAGCCTGTCCTTCATGACACTGTGCTACATTTATAAACTTTTAACCCGTGTGTGGTGTTGATGTGTTTGTTACTCAGTGGTCTGGTGGTCCCACTGCATTATTGTTTTGTTAAATCAATACAGCCAAAACAGTGGCCAGCGTAGGGTTTTCCTGTAGCAGCTGTAGCCAGTCAGCAGCCTGTCCATGTTGTCCACCCTCACACACACACTAACAGCAGGCCATGTAGGAGGAGAACAGAGTGAAGGACACAGCACCTCCACACTTTTACTCCCCGCGGGTTCAGCCCAACACCACATGTGGAATATAAGTGTGTGGGGGGTGAACAGAGTGAAGACCCTGAAAATGGGTTATTTTATACGTTCTTCACAGAAAATGAGCAAAGACCAGGAACCTGTGGCTGAAATAATAATAAATCACATTTTTATTTTAATAAAAATTAAAAATGGGTCCCACAACCTGAACACCACACAAGGGCTAAAAAATGGATTTCCTGTACGTGTTCCAAACTCACTGGTGAATTACTGTTGACAGCCTGTGTACCACAAGTTTTGCTTGTGAAAAAAAGAGTGGACAAGTTCAATCAGAACCCCCCACCCCAATTCATATTCAGCCCCCTCTCAGTGAAGTAGCTGTCACAGTAAGTGAAGCCATCTTTAGGCTGACATGGCTTTGCAATTAGTTTAGTAACTGCCTTGGAGAAAACTCGGCATTCCAGGAACCATCCAGTAGAAACATTTTTCTCAGTTTACACTCCGAGACCTGTTTGTTTAACCTCACTGAAAAACTGGCCAGCGCACATAGAAAAACGGGGACTTTTAACAGTTTGCAAATGCACTGTATATGTGATGGATAACCAGTGCTGGACACAACTGGTTTCAACCTCTTAGAGACCTGTTGCTCTCACACCTGAGAACAGACATGCGGCTACAACAGGCAAAACTTCGGCAAAACGTTTTTGCCAAATGTGGTACAAACGGCTGAGGAACGCATCTTGGAATCACATCGTTTTTCATATTTGTGCTGCTCCGGATCCTCCGTGTATAACATATGGAATGAATTAGTATTTTTATTTTTACTAAATTATGTTCAGTCCCATTGTGAGAGATCTGGACTAAGCATCTGGCAAACATCTGCAACAGTGCAGCTGATAAATGGCCTGGAAGTTTCCTTCGCACAGGCAGTAATACAAGCTGAATGCATATCTTTACAGGTCACCCTTAATGTGGCCAACCTCCTCTGGACGCCTGCGTGAGATTTATACGAGTGACATCTGATGTGAATCTTTAACAAAGACAACGTGGACGTGACAACGGTGGAGTGTTCTTGGAAGTGGTTCACGACATACAGGTGGGCCTGTTATTTGGTGCAGACTGTCAGACACTCTCTCCCCCTTTTTGAAGGTAACACCTAAAAACACATGGTGCATATATAATTAGAATCTCATGCTGGTTTTAATGCTTTCAGAGCTGATATTCATTGCTTTCATTATGAACCCGTGTGTGGTGTTGATGTGTTTGTTACTCAGTGGTCTGGTTGACCCATCGCGTTATTGTTTTTTAAACCAACGCAGCCATCACAATTTATGTAAAAATACCAGATGTTTAAAATATCACAAGTGTCCAGCGTAGGTTTCTTCTTTAGCAGCTGTAGCCAGTCAGCAGCCTGTCCATATTGTCCACCCTCACACACACACACACACACAACGATCAGGCATCTCATTCTGACCACCTCCTTGTTTCTACGCTCACTGTCCACTTTATCAGCTCCACTTACTGTATAGCTGCACTCTGTAGTTCTACAGTTACAGACTGTAGTCCATCTGTTTCTCTGATACTCTGTTACCCTGTTCTTCAGTGGTCAGGACCCCCATGGACCCTCACAGAGCAGGTACTGTTTGGGTGGTGGCTCATTCTCAGCACTGCAGTAACACTGGGGTTAAGGATTATTTTATATGTTCTTCACAGAAAATGAGCAAAGGCCACGGAATATGAGGTTGACTTAACAATACATTACATCATTTTTGACTTTCGGTAAACATTGAAAACAAGTCCCACAGACCCCAACACCACACAAAGGTTAAGACTTGGTCTAACGCTAATCTAAGAGATGTTTTTGTAAGTTTTTTTTGGTTAAATTGAAAAGAAGTAGCATTACTGAGATAGGATTAAAAACATGGTAAAATACAGTGTGTGTGCGCACTGCACTGAGTCACCCTTATCTAATGAAGAGCTAAACATAACAAAAGATGTTCAAGGAAACAGCTGACATTACAAAATGGTCTGGTTGCTGCATGTAATTACACATTTCCACCACAGGGGTCTCCAAAACCTTAAATCTTACACGGTGCAGTTTTATTTCCTAGGCAAAACAAATGATTCAGTTTACGTACTAATGACTTATTATCATTAAGTACAAATGTTTTCAGCATGAAGGAACAGAAAACTACACATTTAGGAGGCTTCCTTTCTGTCTTACAATGAAATCCGCTGGAATATTTTTCCACATTTCCCAAGTTCAGTCTTAGACGTTGGTTGCACTTTCTGCTTCTCAGAATCCGAGTAATCCTGAACACACTGAATGATGTTCAGATCTAAAGTCTGGGAAGTTAACTGATCTGTGGTCACCAAGAGCTTCTTTGATTGGCTGCGTGGTCTTCTCACAGATGGATAGAAACACCTGTGTGTTTTTTTTAGAAGCAAGAATGGAGCTGAATTTTCTCTCAAAGATAAAAGCTTGAAGTTCTGATCATCTGATGGTCACAGTTTCGCTGTCTACAAGATCTTCTACGGTTGTTAGGAGTTGAGTTTCCTCTTTATTTTTGAACTCCTGTTTGTTTGTCTGTTCTTCTGCAAGTGGGCTATTTAATGTCATATCTCCACATAAATATCTAATATGTCCACATAAAAAGTGGTATTTCAACTGGTGTTCGTCCAAAATGGTTTCAGGTGAGGTAAAAATGTCTCGCAAGAGATACTGACTAGCAGACTTATGAAATATATTCCAGAGGAACCCAGATGATTTTGAAACTGAGGAGGTATTTCAGTTTTGATACCTGGTTGCAAAAATAGCTTAAAGAGAAATAGCTTGGAGAGATTCTAGCTTACATGTTGCACTAGCGACTGAACTATGCGGCCTAAGGTTTATTTAAAGCCTCCCTCTCGGGCTGATCATCGCCTAAGCCGCTGCTTTGCTGACAAAAGAAGTTCCTTTGTATGCTTTACTCTGAGGCGCAACTGGTTATATAACAAGCAGTTAAGAAAATATTGTGCAAAAATGAAGACAAATCCATCCAAAACCACGAAATGCAAATATTTGAATATCCTGCTATCAGCCTCTTTAATTAAACCTGCATAACGTTGCAGAAAATCACCAACCGTAAAATATAACGTGCTCTGTGAAAGACTGGAATGTTTTCCCTGCTGAATTCTGTGTGCAATGTGTTACCTGACAGTTTAGACTGTAGCCCGAAACACTGGCGAATAGCACAGAGAGAACCAAATGGCAGAGACAACGGGCTATCAGTAGTCCCTAAAGTACCCTGGCCTGACCTCCAAGGTTTAGGGAGGCAGCTGAAGCACGGAAGAACTGTCAGAATGCGTGCTACTGATGCCGTGTAATTGCTTCCAGATCTAAGAGTAAGAAGGTGTTTTTTATCGAATGAAAAAGGGCTCTGTTTTAATCATTACGCCCCTTTGCTGAGGCTGTGTCATGTACTGCAGAGAAGTGCCAAAGTCAGCAAGCTCCCGTATTAAAAATGACAGGCAGATGGTCTCCAGTTCACACTACAGAAACATATAAATCATATACCTCTTATGCAAACATGACTGAACGCCAAAGCAGTCCAAGAACACATCCCGTCGAGTTCCGTCCCTGCCGTCCAGTCTCAGTGATGTTTATGGATGCACAGGAAGGGAACACCCTGTTCTCACTGTATATGCTGCTCAGCTGCAACTGCTTCTGTAGGGAGATCTTAAATGCAGGTACTAGAGACACAGGTTTGAGAATAAACTCACTAAGTATTTCACTGGGACTTTTTCTGTTACTATATTCTATTTGATGTTCTGCTGGTGGTCTGAAAAGACATGTTAGAAGTTTGGCTTGGATCGCTCTGTTTGGATCACTTTAGCCGTACATGGCAGCGGTTTGAGAGCTAGTGTGCCGGGTGTAAGCTACGGCCTACATACAATACTGACACCAAAACTAGATGAACAAACCATGTGGCAGAGGCTGCATTTGAAGGCCAAGGCGCTACTAGACTGTCCCATTTCCAAGGCTCCTTCATATGCGACCGAGAAACGTGTCCTCCTTTTCCAGGGCAGCGAAGGATCCAACGAGTGCATTCTCCGCCAGCCAACCTATCCCGAGGTTCATTGCATGCCGGCGAGGATTCGAGAACACGGCGGCATCAGCAGAGGAGCAAACGGTGGCTGAAGAGTTCACTCTTACATGCAAGTTAAATATATATAAGTACTGGCTTTAAACCGAGGTGAATGGCAAATGATACAAATGTGAGAAAACAAAACACAAATCTCATCAGTAGACGGAGGCAAAGCATCTCCAGCTCTAATAAATGAAAAAATAAAGAATTAAAATCAATGGCTCCGTCTCAATTGCTCCATCTTTAAAGAACTTGACAGGAGCGGCGTTTCGTGGTGCAACGGTAAAGGTGGAACAGAGTCTTACTGTTGATCTTTTCTGACCTTAAGCCCAAAGTAAAATACTATTTCTTAAATACTAACCAGCTCTCTAAGCACCCATATCTCTGTGTTCAGCTTTAGTCCGACAGCTCTATATTTCAGCCTCTTTAGGCCAGGGTTTTTCAACCTGCGGACCATGGATCACCAGTGGGCCGCGAAGAACCTTCTAGTGGTCTGCAGGCCTGTACGCAGGGTGAGGCAGTAATTTGGGCCAGTAAGGTGACCAAGTCATAAATCATGAGTGAAAAATGTATTTCAATGAACGTTATTTATACAAATTTAACAATTAAACAGCACAACCCAGATAAACATTAATAGAGATGTACAAATAAAACCATTGCAGTTGCAGGCTAATTAAACATCATCAGTCTGAAACACTGCAGCTGCAGGCACGCGATGCAGACAGCTAACCAGAGAGGTTTCTCAGGTTTCTACTTATCATACCTTTTTCTGTAGTTTGCTGTGTTTTGACAGCTCTGAACACTCTACACATATTTGCGTCTGCAGTGATGGACAGTAAGTAAATGTAATTAGTTTCTGTACTTTAGTATTTTTGGTGTATCTGTACTGAAGTTTCTCCGTTCTGGGCGTCTTTTTCCTTTCACTCCACTACATTTCAGAGTCTAATATCCGACTTTTTCCTCCTACATTTCTACAAACACCATTTCATTTTATAGTAAATGAGTTTGGGCTGGTTTATGTTTATGAACAGACGCCTACAGATCAACATAGTAAAGGAGCTCATCTGTGATCCTGAGTTTAAAGCCAGTTTTTATTCAACTTAAACTTGGAACTAAGTTGTAAATAAATCTGAAACTGAAACTTTGCTTGTGTGTAAAAAGTGATTTCAGAGCCACTCGGTTCTCCCTGATGGAAACTGTTTACCTTCAGTGTTTTGTGCTTCTGATCATTTTAATAGACGTCAGCGTCACTAATTAATGACGTTCTATTAAAAGACTGGTTTACCAAGAGAGACGCTGGAGGACTTTCACCTGAAATGAGTTCATGAAGCCAGTCTGGTTATAAAAATGATAACAGGACATCAGAGCCAGAATTCCTCTTTTAGTACTTTTACTTTATACTTAAGTACATTTGAAGGGAAATACTTTAGTACTTTTACTCAAGTGGAGGTCTAAAGGGAGGAACTTCTACTTTTACTGGAGGAATATTTACCTTGGGGGTCTCGACTTTAACTCAAGCACAGGGTTTGTGTACTTCGTCCACATCTGCGGCAAACATCTACATCACATCTACCTCGGATATTTCTATTCTCTTTTCCCCTTTTTGACATCACTACAGCCATGTGCTCTTTAACATGCTCATGTTTTCTTTTCAACATACCTGCAAATTTTGCAAATCTACTGACAACTAGAAGGGCCGATCCCATCTTTATTAGCACGGCTTTTCGGTGGCAGCATTTAAGAAAAGAAGAAATAAAGGTTCCAAACTAACCAGAACCACACTGAGCTCGATATGTAACAAATTATTAGAACACATATGGCTTTTAGGCAGCAACCGAAAGCCAGATTGTTATCTTAAAAAATATTTTCCCTCCCCTGACAGTTAATAAGATACACACTCTCATCAGGGAGTCATCTGTTTTGATAGCTTGAGTGACCTCGCAGGATGATCGGTGTGGTGCTCGAGTTGGTGTTTCGATCTGCTACCTCTCATCATAACAGGGCTACAGAAACTTGGCACCAATCCCGTTCCTCCTTAAAATAAGAATCGATTACAGAATTTGGAAGCGTGCTGAGCGAGAACAGTTCACATACAAATTTCATCAAAGCTCCCACCAAGTTTAGGTCAAACCTCCTACTCACAGCCCCAGAATTCATTACTATTCTGGGCACAGTCCAACAGCAAACACGGACCCGCAGCTTCGCACCGAACATGCATGAACAATGTGGAGGATTCATTTTAATCTCGCCTCCTAAGTAACACAGAGATGATGTCTAACTCATCAGACGGAGAACCTGCTCCAAATCTTACTCACGGTGGAGGGAAGGAAGTTGACACGCCCTTAGAACACTGGACAGAATGACAGCACAGTTGCCTCGCCAGAGATGTTAACCACATTGTGTTGGTTAAGGGAGTAAATGCCGGCCAAAGGCAATATATTCCATAACATAAACATTCCATAACACGACGATCAAACCAATCACTCACACTTCATTTACACATTTTAATACAGTCACGCTCTGCGACTGTTCTTAGCACAATCCCATTGTTTTGCTTCCACAGTAAAGCTGGACAGACTCCTCAAGCTGTTAAATATGAAGTAATTCCAAGGCCTTAAACCTTTCCGTGAACCGCGCTGTTGAGTAAGTTACATAGTCTGTGCATCAAGCAATTCCTGTCTGTTTGCTGGCTTCTACTTTAGACTGCCTTCTGGCAATAACAGGCCAAAATTACATGTTATGAACAGCATGGCACAGGCTGAACTTGGTGTATTGGGAGCACTGCGATTCTGGCCTTGATTCAGCCCTTTATTAAAAATCACGATCCTCTTTACACAAGACGTTCCCATGCGATCCCTGCGGAAAAGAGCCGCACCAGACCAAAAGAGCGTTTTAAACGTGCTCGTCCGAACACCTCGATCACTGATTATATAACTGAGGACTGTTTCCATGTTTCCTTGGACTGACTCATAAATTCATCACACTGGATCACGTCCAGAGCTGTACCACCACACGCAACCCACTCACTACACTAAAAAGCCCTTAGACTATGCGAGAGATGATTAGTGTTCAATTACTATTCGTTTTAGATTTTTGGCTCATCAGTATTTTGTAATAAAACAGTAGATGAATTATGAAGACTCAAACCTGCCTGGTAAAATGCACAGCTGTATTTAAAGAAACCAGATGTTGACCCCACTGCAGCTTTCAGGTTCCAGGCTTTTCCTCTAGCAAACGTTCGAAAAGAACAACCTTAGTTTTAGAGACAAACTGTCCGCAGTAGTTTCGAACACATTTAGGTGGAAAATTGCTTTTGAGGTTTTAAATCTTTTCCAATATTGCTTCTGGTTCAGAGTAATTTACGTAACCACAGAGCGTTCCTTTCACGTAAAATTATACTGAGAAAGCCAAACTCCAAACCAGCAATGTCTGCAGAGAGCACAATGATAAACACCATCACAAAAACGAATAATATCCCTCCATTCAGCAATCGCAAAGCCCCGGCGTATGAGCATGGCTGCGACTGATGAAGGACTGCCCCCTGGTGGCTGAACAGGGTACTGAGCCGTCTTAATAGTGGAACACAAAGTTAAATGTTAAGGATTGTTAGGATTTATTTATAAAGCAAAATTTCCTCCTTGGCACAAAAAAATGACATCACACTGATCAGCTTAAACTGCATTTTTACAATAGGATTTTTTTTTTTAACACACACTGGGCTCCATGTGACAGCAGTACTCACATGGGTGTATCACTCATGTGTTTTAAACCAGAGGTGGGTAGAAAGGAATTTCTGCTATTGATGCAGCAAACGTCAGCACATCTGGAAGAGCTTGCACTTTTACTGAGATCTCTTTAACCTTCACACCTGCAACGATCTTCCTCGTTTTTGCCCAGATACTTTCACCTTCATTTGATGCTTGGGATCTTCTGATTTCATACTCTCGACTGCTCCCTTAGTTTCAATCATTACTCCGACATCAAACTCAGTCTCTAGTCAGCCTGAAAGAGCTGCATCATCTCTTGAGGATACCATTGATTGCTTTCAGCTCATCACTGCTGAGTGGAGACAGGTTGTATCCTCTGAGTTCAGGCTTCCCTGAAACACAGAAAAAATAAGTATGGTATATTGCTATACAATAAGACAGAGCTACTGATTAGACTTAGAGCAATTTGTAAAGATGACCTGTTTAACTTCTAACAGAGATAAATAAAATACATTTGGGAACACATTCGTACCACTAACAGCCCTATAGTTGGACTTTTGCGCTTATATTTTGCAGAAATATTACCACAGTCACACACATGACGCCTTTACTCAGAGATCAGTGTATCGGAGTACCTTGCAAGTCATTGAGATGATTTACTTTCGCCTTTAGCCGTTTTCGGATGTCATTTATTTCTTGGTCAAGCTGCTCTTGATCTGTTGAAGAGAAATTTCAAACACTGAACGCCGCTGTTCAATCAGACAGAGCAGGACTGATAAACAGGGTATGCCCTGCTTACCTTTCTGAATCATGGATTTGGCGTTCTCCTTGGGAAATTTAATAAACATGGTTCCGAAGCAGACTTTGACCGTCTCTGTGGACAAACAGGCAAGAAAACACTGGCAATTGTGGGAAAGACATCAGAGGAAAGAAGAGGAAAAGCAAGTATGTGTCATTAAAGACAAAACGTGCTGAGTCTACATTTTTCGTACAAGTCTCACTACACTGGTTCATCAGCTACACTACATTTCCAAAAGTTTGTAGACACCTGCTCATCCAGCGTTTCTTATGAAATCAAGGGTATTAATGCATAGCCTTCTGAGTCCTCTGAGAGGGCTTTATGCTCGGTGTCGGAATATTGCTGTGAGAAGTTTACGTGCATTCAGCTGAAAGGCCATTAAGGTTGTAGAACAGCCTACGCCTAAATATCAGACCGTTTTCAAATAAAGATTTAAAATGAACTTTTCTACACTGGAATTTTGAAATATTATTAATATTGTTACTTTTATTTTTGTATTTTGTTACATTTTATTACTATTATTATGTTTCGTTCTGATTAATTATTTTGTTTTCCAAACTCGGTTAACACTTCATTTGAAGTGGCCTTTTGTAGATGATTAATAAACTCTTAACAGAGTATCAGTAACACATCAATAACATATCAGTGAAGTAGCAGCAGTGTAGCGTCTGAATACACCGAGGTAAATCTCTTGTAGACGTTCTGTTGATGCATAACATGAAGTAGACTTCACTGTAACCTCAACCCAAAACCTAATCCTAACCCTCACCCTAACTTTAATCTCAACCCAAAACCTAATCCTAACCCTCACCCTAACCTTAATCTCAACCCAAAACCTAATCCTAACCCTCAACCGGACCCTAATCTTAACCCTAACCTTAATCTCAACCCAAAACCTAATCCTAACCCTCAACCGGACCCTAATCTTAACCCTAACCTTAATCTCAACCCAAAACCTAATCCTAACCCTCAACCGGACCCTAATCTTAACCCTAACCTTAATCTCAACCCAAAACCTAATCCTAACCCTCAACCGGACCCTAATCTTAACCCTAACCTTAATCTCAACCCAAAACCTAATCCTAACCCTCACCCAGACCCTAATCTTAACCCTAACCTTAATCTCAACCCAAAACCTAATCCTAACCCTCACCCTAACCTTAATCTCAACCCAAAACCTAATCCTAACCCTCACCCAGACCCTAATCTTAACCCTAACCTTAATCTCAACCCAAAACCTAATCCTAACCCTCACCCAGACCCTAATCTTAACCCTAACCTTAATCTCAACCCAAAACCTAATCCTAACCCTCACCCAGACCCTAATCTTAACCCTAACCTTAATCTCAACCCAAAACCAAATCCTAACCCTCACCCTAACCTTAACCTCAACCCAAAACCTAATCCTAACCCTCAACCGGACCCTAATCTTAACCCTAACCTTAATCTCAACCCAAAACCTAATCCTAACCCTCACCTAGACACTAATCTCAACCCAAAACCTAATCCTAACCCTCACCCTAACCTTAATCTCAACCCAAAACCTAATCCTAACCCTCACCTAGACACTAATCTCAACCCAAAACCTAATCCTAACCCTCACCCGGACCCTAATCTTAACCCTAACCTTAATCTCAACCCAAAACCTAATCCTAACCCTCACCCAGACCCTAATCTTAACCCTAACCTTAATCTCAACCCAAAACCTAATCCTAACCCTCACCCTAACCTTAATCTCAACCCAAAACCTAATCCTAACCCTCACCCAGACCCTAATCTTAACCCTAACCTTAATCTCAACCCAAAACCTAATCCTAACCCTCACCCAGACCCTAATCTTAACCCTAACCTTAATCTCAACCCAAAACCTAATCCTAACCCTCACCCTGGCCCTAATCCTAACAGTAAATTTAACCTGAACCCAAACCTAATCCTAACCCTGGCCCTAATCTTAACTTCAAACCAAAACCTAATCCTAACCCTCACCCGGACCCTAATCTTAACCTCAAACCAAAACCTAATCCTAACCCTCATCTACACCCTAATCTCAAACCAAAACCTAATCCTAACCCTCACCCTGGCCCTAATCCCAACAGTAAACTTAACCTCAACCCTAAACCTAATCCTCACCCGGACCCTAATCTTAACATCACACCAAAACCTAATCCTAACCTTCACCCTGGCCCTAATCCTAACCTTAACCTCAATGCAAAACCTAATCCTAACCATCACCCTGGTCTTATTCCTTACGCTTATGAGCGTTTATCTCATCTAAAAATTAGGTACTACCATTATTTCGGATTGTCGTCACCCTTTGTGCTTAGATTTTGATATTTTATATATTTCTCTTTAGTTACAGCACATTAAAAAGTCCATTCCATGACCATTCCTGCGTCAGTATTATGTGTGCCTTTAAGTTGGTTTAACTGACTAGTTGGAAGGGGTGCCTGGATACTTTTGGACATGCACAGTAGTAATTCACTCACCATTTTGAGAAGCACTGTTTCGAAGCGCATTCATGGCTTCTCGATTTCTGTTCCTTCTTGTGTCCAGGTCTACAATCTACATTAAAGAATTAAGTTAGTTAACAATTCAGAGGAACTAGGTGATATTCATAAAATCATAAAAATAGCATAGCATCCATTATCAGCACTTTCTCCTCCTGAACAGGGTTACAGGGTTTGAGTGTTATGATTCTAAATGTAAGGTAGGCTGTGTTAATATAGCTAATAGAGAACACACACACACACACACACACACATTCTAAGCCGCTTCTCCTTCTGGGTTGCAGGGGGTGCTGAAGCCAAACCCAGCGGTCATCAGGTGGAAGGCAGGATACACCCTGGACAGTTTGTCAGTCCATCGCAGGGCAGACAGACACATTCACTCACACCTAGGGCCAATTTAGCATGTCCAATTGGCCTGACTGCATGTCTTTGGACTGTGGGAGGAACCCGGAGAACTAAGAACCCGGAGGAAACCCACACAGACACGGGGAGAACATGCAAACTCAACACAGAGAGGACCCTGGTCGCCCGGCTGGGGAATCGAACCCAGGCCCTTCTTGCTGTGAGGCGACAGCGCCACCCACCGTACCACCCTAATAGAGAACACATTTAACATATCAAAAGTGCCTGTTATTTTATATAAATAATGCTTTTACTGTGTAATGGAGCCCAGGGTCCTCTCAGAGACCGCTGACTAAGTTTTTATAAAAAGACATGGGTTCAGTTCCTGCGTTCATTCACATGTTAGAATTTTACACACCTAACTACATCAGCTAGAAGCGACAGACCACTTCATTCGCCACACTACATATCCCAGAATAATAATAATAATAATAATTTACATTTATGCCATTTGGCTGACGCTCTTATCCAGAGCGACTTACAATTTGATCATTTTACACAGGTAGGTGAAGGTGGTGTTAGGAGTCTTGCCCAAGGACTCTTATTGGTATAGTGTAGGGTGTTTACCCAGGCGGGGCATTGAACCCCAGTCTACAGTATAGAAGGCAGATAATAATAACAATAATAATAATAATAGTAATAATAATGTAGAATGTAAAAATAACTTTTTCGCGGTCTGGCTAAAAGTGCTGAATATAAAACACTTCTCCTCTGCACTTTGGACTCCAATTGTTCTTCCAAGAACTCGGTGAAATATTAATATTTTACAGTATTACAAAAGCTTTAAAATACTCAGAAATTCTTAAGGTTTTCGATAATTTATACAGTAATGTTAAACTTCTCATAACATCCGAGTTAAAACAGACTTCAGCAGTTGGGCAACGCTAGCTAACAGCTAACGCCGCTAACAGCTCGTGAACAGCGACCGTTACGTTGCCGCAGCAACGGTCATTCCGAATTTAAACAAATACTGAGGCCTCGCGAGTCGCAAACTCCCGCCAAATCGCCCACGGATTCGGTGAAGGAGCGGGTCGACGACCCGGTTCTATAGCAACCAGCCTAGCAACAACAGCCTGGCAACGAGTCCGCTCTGAAAGCCTCCACACGCAACGCTAATGTTCTGTTTTAACGGCTCTTCTGAACTAGTACTTGATCCACCTGCTGTTTATCAGCGAGAACGTCTTCAGCCGCCACCTCCACCTCCATCAGGTGCTCCATCACCCTCGAGGGATCCATCGCGCCAACACAGCGGGCTGGACACCACGCGAGTAAATGCAGAAAAATACGTCCGCCCGTTCAGGGAAACAAGGACTGAGCGAAAATCAGTTCCGCCCTCTCAGTCAGAGGAGGTAAAGTTAAGTAAAATTACGCTCCAGTAAAAGTAACATTACTTCAATACTTCAATAAAACAGCGACTCGGGTACAAGTAAAAGTACATGTCCAGCACAACTTAATCAGGAATAAAAAAAAAGCTAAAAGAATCCCCAAATATTACTGAAACGTATCATTACACGCAGTGGTAGGGAGAGGCTAGAGTTCTGTTTACCCAGTTAGGCGTAGTCAGGTAGTCTTTTCGTTTTTTCGTCTGCTTTCCTGACTATTTTCGTTTGACTGAGTTCCATTCCAGTCATTTAGTTACTAGTTACTTTTTTCTGTCTTTTTTACACTAACACAAAGTCAAGTCAAGTCAAAAGTCTACAAACAATTAAAAAAAAAATTGTTTAGATTACTGTCCTGCAAGTTTTAACTAGTTTTTAATGTCCCCAAACATTTTAAATGCGTAGACATTTATTTTGGAAAATAATCTTAGACAAATATTACAAACAAATGAGAGAGGGAGAGAGAGAGAGAGAGAGGATATAGTGAGAGAGGGAGAGGGAGAGAGAGAGAGGATATAGTGAGAGAGAGAGAGAGAGAGAGAGAGAGAGAGGATATATAAATATATATATAATAGATATATTATTATAATAATAATAGATATATTCTAGAAATAGAATAGAGAGAGAGAGAGAGAGAGAGAGAGAATATAGTGAGAGACGGAGAAAGCGAGAGAGAGAGGATATATATATATATATATATATATATATATATATATATATATAGAGAGAGAGAGAGAGAGAGAGAGAGAGGATATATATATATATAATAGATATATTATTATAATAATTATATATATATATTCTAGAAATAGAATAGAGAGAGAGAGAGAGTATATAGTGAGAGAGAGAGAGAATATAGTGAGAGACGGAGAAAGAGAGAGAGAGAGGATATATATATATAATAATAGATATATTATTATAATAATAATAGATATATTCTAGAAATAGAATAGAGAGAGAGAGAGAGAGAGAGAGGATATATATATATACATATATATATATATATATATATATATATATATATATATAAAATAGATATATTATTATAATAATAATAGATATATTCTAGAAATAGAATAGAGAGAGAGAGAGGATATATATATATATATATATATATAATAGATATATTATTATAAGAGAGAGAGAGAGAGGATATAGTGAGGGTATAATGATAAATAAAATTAACTGAACTAATTTACAAAAGATACAAAAGAAATGGGACTGTGACTGGACAATAAGATGAAACGTGGTATTTAGTCTAATACTCTGCTGAATCACCAGTGGGCTGCCCAGAAAACGCTGGGCAAAAAAGCTAGCAGGCCCAAGATGGCCCGCTGTCCAAGTAGGTTTATCATTTTAATTTAGATCAAAATGATGCATCAAAAGTAAATAACAGAGCCTAACAATCTCCAGTTCCTGTGCTAATAGATACTGGATGCCCTACTACGTTCCACTGTAGTTCTATAGGGAACCTAAAGAACTTCTACCTTTTTTCAGAAAGGCACTGTTGCATCTACTTGTAGGTAATATGGGTTTAGACTACCAAACCAAAGTAGAAAAATGCTTAACTTTCACTGTTTACAATCATTTTCAGCGGGGTCAGGGGATGCTGAGGCACATAGTACACAGAGGTCACCAACGTTCTGCAGAGTCAATCACTACAGACCTCCAAACTTCATGTGGCCTTCAGATCAGCTCAAGAACAGCGTAGAGAGCTTCATGGAATGGGTTTCCATGGCCGAGCAGCTGCATCCAAGCCTTACATCACCAAGCGCAGTGCAAAGCGTGGAATACAGTGGAGTAAAGCGCCGCCACTGGACTCTAGAGCAGTGGAGACGTGTTCTCTGGAGTGACCAATCACGCTTCTCCTTCTGGAAATCCGATGGAGAAGTCTGGGTTTGGCAGTTGCCAGGGGAACGGTACTTGTCTGACTGCATTGTGCCAAGTGTAAAGTTTGGTGGAGGGGGGATCATGGTGTGGGGCTGTTTTTCAGGAGTTGGGCTCGGCCCCTTAGTTCCAGTGAAAGGAACTCTTAAAGTTTCAGCACCAAGAGATTTTGGACAATTTCATGCTCCCATCTTTGTGGGAACAGTTTGGGGACGGCCCCTTCCTGTTCCGACATGACTGCACACCAGTGCACAAAGCAGGTCCATAAAGACGTGGATGAGCCAGTTTGGTGTGAAAGAACTTGACTGGCCTGCACAGAGTCCTGACCTCAACCTGATAGAACACCTTTGGGATGAATTAGAGTGGAGACTGTGAGCCAGGCCTTCTCGCCCAACATCAGTGTCTGACCTCACAAATGCGCTTCTGGAAGAACGGTCAAAAATTCCCATAAACACATTCCTAACCCTTGTGGAAAGCCTTCCCAGAAGAGCTGAAGATGTTATAGCTGCAAAGGGTGGGCAGACAACCTATTAAACCCTATGGATTAAGAATGGGACGTCACTCAAGTTCATGTGAAGGCAGACGAGCGAATACTTTTGGCAATATAGTGTAGATTCACATTTTCTCCATGCCAGGAAAAAAAACTCTTTTTAACATGAAAAAATGTTAAAGCACAAAAATGTGTCAATTTGTCTATTTTACTGAAACATAACCGACAATAACAAACAGCAATGCAAATTAAACAGATTTACATTCATTGTTGTGCTGAAACAGTGTGCTGTGGTGAAGACTAATGAGGTACTATGATGTGTTATTGCGTGAAAATGCCCAGGAAAGGGCCGACTTACTGGAATGTTGTAAAACCCCTGATATTTAAGTCCCAGAGCCTGAACATGGCAGTCGTGGGCCAATCCTTTTACTGAGGAAGTGGAATTATTAATATTGCTAAAAAAGAATATGTTTCTAAGCTGCCTACAACATTTATACCCCATAATCCTCCTAGCAAAAATACATGACCTTCTTTAACACAAGTACAAAGAAGACAAATATCCGGAAATAGATCATTTACAGTAGTAATAAAATAAATAAGAATGATAAAATAGAGGGAAACGTGCCTTTACTGTTCACTAAACAACATAAAAAACACAGAGATACAGAAACTATATAGAAAAGCGGGATCTAATTATGGTATGCATGAGAACGTTTATGTTGGGTGACGAACTCGACGCGCTTCTGTTTCCCAGTAGACCTACTGGGGTCCTTGGAGTCCTTGGAATTGTGCAAGTCATCTGAACTGGTAGCACCTGATGACTTTGAGTCCTGCTGTAAATGCTGTGCTGCAGTCCTTCGCTCGGGCCTTGCTCTCCTGTAGCCGTCCTCTCTCACATCCCCACAGGACCGGCTTCTTTCCCCTGGGCCTTTTTCCCTCGAAGTGCTGACCTCCTTGCACGGCTGCACAATATGGACAAAATACCGTATTACAGTTATATCTCTAGATATTGTGATCATACGGACACTTTCATCATTTAAACAGTGTATTTCAAACAGCTTGGTAAACCCTTGGTGTGACATGGTTAAAGGAATGCTCTGTATTGTTCAAACGAATTATGTTTTAATTTAATTAAAGTGTATAGCTGGTCTTTGTAGTTCTACAGTTACAGACTGTAGTCCATCTGTTCCTCTGATACCCTGTTACCCTGTTCTTCAGTGGTCAGGACCCCGATGGACCCTCACAGAGTAGGTACTGTTTGGATGGTGGGTCATTCTCAGCACTGCAGTAACACTGATGTGGTGCTGGTGTGTTAGTGTGTGTTGTGCTGGTACGAGTGGATCAGACACAGCAGTGCTGCTGGAGTTTTAAACACTGTGTCCACTCACTGTCCACTCTCTTAGACACTCCTACCTTGTCAGTCCACCCTGTAGATGTAAAATCAGAGACGACAGCTCATCTGCTGCTGCACAGTTTGGTCATCCTCTAGTCCTTCATCAATGGTCACAGGACCATCACCGTTGGCTACTTTTGGTTGGTGGACTATTCTTAGTCCAGCAGCGACACTGCCAAATAGTACCTGCTCTGTGAAGGTCCACATATATGTATATAAAACGTCTTACCAGACTACCAAATACCCACAAAAGTGAGCCTTAGGAACATAAATAAATAAATAAATAAAAGAAATTTTATGATTTAGACCTTTGCGATTGTTGTAATTTGCTGGGTAATGAGAATGCCTTAATTCATCAAAAACACCCACAAAAACTCATGGAATGTCTGAGTTTGGTCAAAACACTCATAGCATACAATTAAAGGATTATTGTTTGGCTATAAGCTCATTTGCGTAATCAGTATTACAAAAGTAAATATCACAATAATGCTTAACAAGTGATGCTTTCTGAAGCCCTACCTCCACGCTTATATTACTGGAGCTCTCTTGAGGGCTGCATGGGCAACATGCTGGGTTCCTAATGTTTCCAATGGCCTGCATGCGCTTCAAGTGACTAGTACTGTCCAGTGGGTCACTAAGTCTATGGCTGCGAGGTGCAACCCCACGCTGGAACTGCTGTGCCCGGCTCTCACTGCTGCTCCTCCGGGGCATCCCTGGAGCCCTCCCCCTCTTTTCTGGAAGCGGACTCAAATGTGAGTGGTGAGGGTGAGCATATAAGCGGCACGCTCCATTGCAAATGGGATAATTTTTGCGGCAGTTGGGGCAGGTACAGCTGGGTGGCTGGAGGGGGGGTGCATTAGCCAGGGAAGACAGCAGCGCGAGGGGGAAGGCCCGCTGGCACTGGAGGATGCTTTTCGGAGCACTCAAGTTAGAATGAGGACTGGTGTGGGGTCTGTGGCGGCTGCTCCACGAAGAGGGGACAGCCTTGCTGCTCTCCTCATGGACTGTGTGTATCTGTCGCCATTCCAGTTGCAGAAGTCGCTCAAGGTACCTCTCCAGCTGGCCCACGGGTCGAGGCCGGGGCATGCCCTTGCCCTCCGTGTTCAAATACACGGCCAGCTGCTGGAGGTTCCAGGAGTTGAAGGGTGGGGGAAGAAAGTCTGGGTAGCCACCACTGGAGCGGGACCGACGCACAGCCCGTGAAGGCTGGAAGTCTTGGGGATCGATTACTTCTGCACGCAGATGGAGCTGTGGAGGGGCAGTGACAGAAGGAGGTCCCGGGAGCCTCTCAGTGTCAGACAGGTCACTGCCACTGTCCGTGTCCTCAGCTTTGGGTTCAGGTGGGCAGACTGAAGACTCACTTTGGGTTTCATGCTTTTTTAATTCCTGCCGTGGTGCAGAAACTGAAGTCAGGGAAAGCGGCAGAGAGCTGGGAAGTTTTCCAGAGTCTACGGAGTCTTTTTCAACACTGCGCCGTGTATCCCGCCTGTGGCGCCGTTCCCTCGGTCCGCTTGAGGAGGACACGTGTGGCTTTGGCTTGGCAGTAATTTCTTTCGGGTTCCTATAGAAAAAGCGTTAATGTTAGAAAATCAGATTCTGTCAGTAGTCTTAGTTTACATGCACTTGAGTGATCAGATAATGGGGAACCTCTGGGTCTACATGAGAAAGACAGTAATCAGATTTCTGCTTTACAACCAGCCAATAGACTCACAGAAGACGACGTGATGTAAATATAACTTAAAACTCAAACTTCATGCACTACATGCACTGAGAGATCAGGTTACTGAGCTAAAGTCCAGCCTCTTTATTGGATTTCTAGATCGGATTTCTAGTATGGTGTTTACATGACCGTTTGAATAGTCTGATACCTGCATTATTTAGTGCATGCATACGTACTCATAGCCAATCAGCCAAGATATTTGTGTGGTCTGAGGTTTACTTCCAAATAATGGGGGTTTATAGGCGTAACCCAACGATTACCAGCCAAGCAAACTGCCTGCCCACCACATCCCGAGACATTATCTCAACAATCTCAAACAGAAGCCACAAAACAACTGGCTAATGTAATTTCTCGCTCTGTATGACATACTGCTATCTACAAAACAGACAAGAAGCAGGGCTTCAATACTGCTCTTTCAGCTATGTTTAGCTATGTGACGTACTTTTGTCCTTTTTTATAGACAGCAGCAAAAGTTGTTTTGTGATTTCTTCACAACTCGCTGTGGCTCAAGGCAAGTGTGATGATTTGGCACTGTATAATGATGATTTTGACATTTTTAAGGAACTGAAATACACAATGAAGTGCATAAATTCGCACAATTCATTTGAAATCTATAATGAAGCATGCTTGGTTAATAGAACTCACAGAGCTGTAGCCGTGACCATGATTGAGGCCCTATCGGATCTCGTCCTCCTCCCTCTTAGCTGTAAACCCTAGAGATAGAAGGGAAAAGTGAAGAACTCTAGACAGAAACAGAACATTAGATAATGTGAGCATTGAAGAAAACTGTCCAGATCTCTAAACACACCATAGCAATACTACAGGACTCTCTACAGGAATCCAACAGGTAACTGGCACTGTTGCTACAGCTTGTTATAAGATATTAGACCGGTATAACAAATTCATACAGAAGAGCACTGCACATTTTAGGAAGGGCACTAAATTTTATAGCGTCCTAGTACGGGAGCAGTCATGGCTGGAGGTTGGGGAAACAGCCTTGTGGCCAGAAGGTCACTGGTTTGATACCCTCAGCTGACAGTACGGGACTGAAGAGCCCTTGAGCAAGACACCCAACCCCCAACCGTTCCCCAGGTGCCATGGATAGGGCTGTCCATCACTCTTAGGTGTGTTCAAAGCCCCCTAGTCTGTGTAAGTAAATGTAATTGGTTTCTGTACTTTAGTATTTTTTGGTGTATCTGTACTGAAGTTTCTCCGTTCTGGACTTTCTCCTTTCACTCCACTACATTTCAGAGTCTAATATCCGACTTTTTCCTCCTACATTTTGAGAAATCTGTCGTTCCTTTTGGTTTCTGTGTGTATAAAAACGTCACATGTCAAAACGAAAGAAGCGCAAAGCCAGATCACCAATCAGGGCACAGCGGTCACTTTGTTTAGAGCTGGTTTTGACCTGTTGGTCATACCGACCCAGTGCAGCACGCGGTTCAACGTCAGCGCAGCAGCGTAAAACTTTGGGAGAGTCTGTTCAACATAAATGATGAACTAACCTAACTTTGTGTAAATAGAGCTCAATATAGAAATATGTCCACATATGCAGTCGAGACTGACGCGGCTTTTTTCTGAATTTCTACAAACACCATTTCATTTTATAGTAAATGAGTTTGGGCTGGTTTATGTTTATGAACAGACGCCTACAGATCAACATAGTAAAGGAGCTCATCTGTGATCCTGAGTTTAAAGCCAGTTTTTATTCAACTTAAACTTGGAACTAAGTTGTAAATAAATCTGAAACTGAAACTTTGCTTGTGTGTAAAAAGTGATTTCAGAGCCACTCGGTTCTCCCTGATGGAACCTGTTTACCTTCAGTGTTTTGTGCTTCTGATCATTTTAATAGACGTCAGCGTCACTAATTAATGACGTTCTATTAAAAGACTGGTTTACCAAGAGAGACGCTGGAGGACTTTCACCTGAAATGAGTTCATGAAGCCAGTCTGGTTATAAAAATGATAACAGGACATCAGAGCCAGAATTACTCTTTTAGTACTTTTACTTTATACTTAAGTACATTTGAAGGGAAATACTTTAGTACTTTTACTCAAGTGGAGGTCTAAAGGGAGGAACTTCTACGTTTACTGGAGGAATATTTACCTTGGGGGTCTCTACTTTAACTCAAGTACATGGTTTGTGTATTTCGTCCACCACTAGTGTGTATGTGGTGCTTCACTGCACCGAGGTGAAATTTCCCTGTTGTGGGACTAATATTGGTCACTTAGCTAGTGTATTTTCACAGCCAGGTCTCACACACACATGCAAATAAATCTTTGCATACACCACATGCACCTCAACTTCCATATAACGGCACTCACATTCTCGATTGGCATATGATCTTCCTTTTCTGCCCGTGAAGAGTGCACAGCTGTGCCAGTGCTTCTCCGGCTGTTGGTGAAACAAAGCAGTTCAGTGGTTGGTAATGCCAAGACGCACAGAGCAGGAATCTTTGTTTACAGGTGAATGAATGATGGGGCAGAGAAATGGGTGGTTTTATTATATGAATGCAACGTTAAAACTAAGCTGCTCCTGCCTGGCTCTTACCTGGATGCACGTCCTGAAGCTTTGGCCTTCGCTCGTTTGTGGGCTGTGGGCTGACTGTGGCCGTTCTGCATGGGCCTCTCCTGCAGCACTGTGCCCATCACTGACGCTGTTCACAGCGGGCTTCACCATCGGCTCCAGCAGCTCGCAGGGCCTCGTCTGTCTCTGCCTCGGCTGTGCAGCTACACCCGCCATTCATCCACACTCATCATCCGCTCCTCTAATCCCTTCCACAGCTGTACCGTCGACAGGATCCTGTTTGGCCGCGATGAATAATTCATCGGTGACCTGATCGTCTGTCCGTAATGAGAAGCTCGAGCCCAATTAGCGAGTCTGTGAGATTTCCTTTTCAAACCGCACCGCAAATCGACCCATTTTCCTTCCCTGCGACCCCCAGAACACAGACACTTACACACGCGCCGCGAATCCAGCTGTTGGGGATCTGCGGTGGGCGAGTCGCGAGCGAATCGTTCTGCCTTTGAACGACTCTTGCGAGTGAATCGAGCGAATCGATTCTCAAGTACGAACGAGTCATACGTTTTATTTATATATATATAAAATACAGTTAAGAAATGTAATGCACACAAAATAATTTTGATGCACAAAAACAACGATTCCTACGGAGCCCCGCTGGTGACATCCTGTAGAAATAAAAAATAATGCGTGGGAACGAGATCCTAATGCGTGGCCAAGACTTGCTAAGTCGTGGGAACAGGATAGACTTAGTAAGTCGTGGCCACGCGTTAGGATCTCGTTCCCACGCGTTGATAAGGCGTGGCCACGCATTGTTTTTATTTCTACAGGATGTCACCAGTGGGGCTCCTTAGATTCCTGCTGAAAAGATAGAAATCATCTCGCACGAATCAGGCACCATCTGATATGAATCCTAGTGGTCCTAATGGTTTTTTCAGCGGGGGTAATCAGTGGGGAAAATGCTAATTTAACCACATAAAAACCCCACAGAGCTCTGATGGTTCAGCCTTTATCTGATGTTGTTCTGTTGTTTAGGATATTATTTTATTTTATTTTGCCGTATGCCCTCGGACACTTTGCACCGCCCGTAATGAGCTCTTTAGCAGCGGCTGTTGCCAGGTTGGATGAACTTTAACCCTTAGGGCCTAGGTCCATTAGATGCGTGTTTTCACCCATTTTTGTCAGTTCCTATTTCAATTGTTGCAACTCTAGTAAGATCAAGATTAAGTGACCCTTATTAATCTCACAGCGGGGAAATTTCACCTCCACATTTAACTCATCAGTGCAGTGAAACACCACATACACACTAGTGAACACACACACACTAGGGGGCAGTGAGCACCCTTGCCCGGGGCGGTGGGCAGCCCTGTCCATGGCGCCCGAGGAGCAGTTGGGGTTAGGTGTCTTGCTCAAGGGTACTTCAGTCATGGGCTGTCAGCCGAGGGGATCGAACCAGCCGGTTCCCTAACCTCCAGCCCACAGCTGCCCCTATCAGCTGCAAATAAAGCCTGTGTACCAGAATGTAAACTGGAGATCTGTTTGGCCTCACTATATTAATTTGTGGCTTTAGTATATTAATTTGTGGCTTCAGTATAGTAATTTGTGGCCTCAATATATTTATTTGTGGCCTCAGTATATTAATTTGTGGCCTCAGTATAGTAATGTGTAGCGTCAGTGTAGTAATGTGTGGCCTCAGTGTAGTAATGTGTGGCCTCAGTGTAGTAATGTGTGGCCTCAGTGTAGTAATGTGTGGCTCAGTATAGTAATGTGTGGCCTCAGTGTAGTAATGTGTGGCCTCAGTATAGTAATTTGTGGCCTCAATTTAATTTACTTTCATTTTAAGACTATTGATATTTTGACCAGGGGCTCCACGGATATTCGAGAATTGCCGATGGCTGCTAAAGGTCACAGATTTTTCAGCGTTAAATGGTCCAGTGTTTCTCGTTTCGGCCACAAACCTTACAGTTAAAGTATAAAAGTGACATTTGAATCTTAGCTTGGCTCATATTTTACACAATGCGAATCAAAAAGATTCGATTCTCTCAAACGCCTGAGTCGAATCGCTAAAGCGATTCTCTATGCGGGGGATTATCCCGCGTGGGAAATGTAGTAGTGCAGATCTGCTCAGTGCAGTCTGTTACATCTCCAGTTTCAGCTTGTAGTTCGACTGGTCACGGCGGTGCGTGGAGCACAGTTTGGCCTGCAATGCTGCCAAAGTTCAGTGTATTATTTTTAGAGACAGCTGCGCATGCGCGTGTCAGCAGCCCGGTGGCTCTAATAATAATCGCAGTACATCCGAACTACACCTCCCATCGGGGAGCAACGCTAAATGTCAGAGGTGCTTATGCGCTCATACCGAAGCTCGCTGCCGTTAAACGAGCGGGGCCTATATCAGCGTAGAGGCTTAGAGTGAAAGCAGTAAATCAGTGGGTGGGCGAAGGGTGGGCGAAGTTGTCCACAGAGCTGGCAAATGAAGTGGCACGACGTGAGAATCTGCACATCGTCCGGATAGGTGTGTCCACTTTCTCAGCTGGAGTCAGTATGAACCTTTGCCTTCATTAGGTAAGTTTTCCAAAATGTCTTTGAAAAGAAACCAATGGTATTCTGACGCTGACCGCATGTGTGTCCAGTTTGAGTTTGCATGAAGTTGCTACTCCAGATAGGCTGTCTGTTTTGTCTCATATTGACATCCAGACTTTTTCAGCGTATGATATTTCAACCCTTCTGTTAATGTGCCTTTGAGAAAGGCTTTAAAAGGCCCAACTTGGGGGGAAAAATTCCTAACCATTTGGAGCTTTCACCCCCAAACTAAGCTGCAAAATCCTGAAAAGGCCTGTTTTGGATCCATTGTTTTGTGATATCGCAAAAGCCAATGGATTTTTACGCCGGTCAGGCATAACATCCTGACCACCTCCTTGTTTCTACGCTCATTGTCCACTTTACCCCCAAGGACCCTCACAGAGCAGGTACTATTTGGGTGGTACAGACTGTAGTCCATCTGTTTCTCTGATACTCTGTTACCCTGTTCTTCAGTGGTCAGGACCCCCATGGACCCTCACAGAGCAGGTACTATTTGGGTGGTGGGTCATTCTCAGCACTGCAGTAACACTGACATGGTGGTGGTGTTAGTGTGTGTTGCGCTGGTGTGAGTGGATCAGACACAGCAGTGCTGCTGGAGTTTTTAAACACCTCAGTGTTGCTGCTGGACTGAGAATAGTCCACCAACCAAAAATATCCAGCCAACAGCGTCCTGTGGGCAGCGTCCTGTGACCACTGATGAAGGACGAGAGGATGACCAACACAAACTGTGCAGCAGCAGATGAGCTGTCGTCTCTGACTTTACATCTACAAGGTGGACCGACAAGGTAGGAGTGTCTAATAGAGTGGACAGTGAGTGGAGGGTTTAAAAACTCCAGCAGCACTGCTGTGTCTGATCCACTCGCACCAGCACAACACACACTAACACACCACCATGGTCCATGGGGGTCCTGACCACTGAAGAACAGGGTAACAGAGTATCAGAGAAACAGATGGACTACAGTCTGTAACTGTAGAACTACAAAGTGCAGCTATACAGTCAGTGGAGCTGATAAAGTGGACAATGGGGTAGAAACAAGGAGGTGGTCATGATGTTATGCCTGATCGATGTATGTATATCTGCCTAATCAGCCTAAAGCAGTTTGGCTCCACATACTCACCATTAAGTTAGAAGTAGTGTTTCAGCTTGGAGTGCTTCTTTTGAAAGAGTCACACTACAGGACAGCCAATCAGAACGGAGCTCGTTTACATACGCTCATCTTGACAAAAACAGCCTGTTCAATTCTAAGGGACTGAGGTTGGAAAATGGTCATGTAAAAATGAATTCTGACTGTTTTTGGTACATAATTCCACATAAATGACATAATTGGACCAATTAAAAATTCTCCCCTTAACATCATATGTCGAGACTTCCAACCCTCTCTAATAACTTCATAATACTTCAGTCACTGGCATTGTTACTGGATAATAAGCCTTTGGATGTGGAAGTTTCAGTGGTTAAAAAAACGTTTGGTTTAAAGACCCTAACTGAGTCTTTTTTGTCTCCCAAAGCTGTGGCAAAAAAATGTCAGCGTCCATCAATCCACCGTCTCCTGGACAGCTGGAGTCATATATGCAGTCTTCGAATGGGCTCACTGAAGGGTCACGACCTGTCAGGACCATCCGCCTCCGACACATCTTCGACCCCCAGCCTGTCCCTCCGAGGAAGCCCGTGGCGATACGGCCCCCCGGCAATCTGCCACCTCCAAAAGAGTGGGTAACCAGCCAAAGTTTGAACTGCGAGCCAGAGCCCAAGGCCATCATGCGGAAGAGATCCAAGTCCTTCTCCTCTTCCTCTGACCGGAAGACCCGCAAAGCCTCGCAGGTCCGCTTTGTAGACTGTCTGGGCCTGGAGCTTCAACATGTGAAGTTCTTTAAAGCAAGCGAAGACCCCACAGTGCCGCTGCACGTCATCAGTAAGTTACTGGCTAGCTCCGAGCTTGCCTATGGGAAGAACTTGGAGCTTTCTTTGCCCTACTTTCAGCCATTCTTTCCAGAGAACATGGCCACTCAGCCTGATTTCGTCCAGCGCCTGAGCCGCCAGCGTGTTTGTCTGGAGCAGGTCCAGTGCTCTGAGTTGGGCATCATTGGTACAGTGCAAGTCTTAAACCTGGCCTTTGAGAAGGACGTCACAGTGCGCTATTCTTTCACAGGCTGGAACAGCTGCGCGGACTGCAAAGCGTGTTGGGCTTGTACTGCGCACAGAAACGGATCTGAGCCGGAATCCGACGTTTTCCGCTTCCGCCTGCCCGTGCCACCGTTTATCCTGAAACCTGGAGCAACGCTGCAGTTCGCCATCTGCTTCCAGGCACTCGGAGTGGAATACTGGGACAACAATGATGGACACAATTACAAACTGACCTGCCACACATACAAGCTGACTGTCCCCAAAGAATGTGAGGACAGCATGGTGCACTTCACATGAGCTACCACAAGGAGGTGCCATGAGATCGGTGCATCCCAGTTCAAAAGGAAAGCGTTTTCTGTTATCTCTTATGAGAAGCACCCTGGCACTCAGTTTTCATCTGTTTATGCTTAAGCACATTAACAAATGCCAGTAAAATGCATCTATTGCTATTTTTTAGCGGTAAAAATATTTTAAAACATTTCTATGAATTTAGAAATGAGAAATGTACTCAAACGAAATGCTTTTTGTATGTTCACAATTTGGTAATAACAATAATTATGATGATAAATGGGGTGCACAAGCGTCTTATTGGTATGGGCAGGGCATTTTCAGTATCACATAGATTTGATCCGTATTTCACACTGATATTTAGATGACGGCTTGATTGTGTTCTGGAATAGGGAAAGTTTGGCTGTTGTGCAAAATGTATGCATTTAATTAATTTCACTTCATTTCTAATTCTCTACAAACGCAGGTGAGATTTTTCTGTCATGTTAATCCAGGTGGATTAGGCATAGGCAGATATGAACATGAAAAATACTAGTTTTCTAAATTGTCTCAAAATTCCTATCGGTGCATCCAAGTAGAGATGAGATCTTCTTTCGGCTGCTCCCTTTAGGGGTCGCCACAGCGGATCATCTGCCTCCATCTTGCCCTATCCACTGCCTCCTCTACTTTCACACCAACCATCTCCATGTCCACCTTCACTACTTCCATAAACCTTCTCTGAGGTCTACCTCTTCTCCTTCTCCAACATTCTTCGCCCAATTCTTCGCATGATAGTTTTGGCACAAGTTTTACGCCGGATGCCCTTCCTGACGCAACCCTCACCATTTATCCGGGCTTGGGACCGGCACCAGAAGTACACAAAGTACACCCCTAATGGCTGGTTTCTATCTGTGCATCCAAGTAATAGCTAAATACATTTTATACATTTTTTTCAAGATTTACTGTGTCCACTCTTCGCCTGTCCACTCTTCCGCTCTTTTCAGGAGACTTGCCGTCAGTTTTTCAAATAAACTTGCAGGGAGTTTCTTCCACACTTCCAGAGTTCGGTCTTAGAAGTGGATGGGGCGGTCGTGGGCTGGAGGTTAGGGAACCAGCCTTGTTCGATTCCCTGATCTGACAGGACGTGACTGAGGTGTCCTTGAGCAAGACACCTAACCCCCAACTGCTCGCCGGGCGATGCGGATAGGGCTGTCCACCGCTCCGGGCAAGTGTGCTCACTGCTCCCTAGTGTGTGTGTGCTCACTAGTGTGTATGTGGTGTTTCACTGCATGGATGGGTTAAAATGTGGAGGTGGAATTTCCCTGTTATGGGACTAATAAGGGTCACTTAATATAATAAAATAATTTAGCATTTTCTGCTTCTCATGAACCAAATAACCCCAAACACATTCAGTGATGCTGAGGCCTGGACTCTGAGGTGACCAGTGCATTGTTCTGAGAACACCAGCAGCTTTCCTTTTCTCAGTGAGGCTTCTGGCAGCTACACATCTGTTCAGACCCTTAGCGCTGAGTTGACTTCTCTCAGTGGAAAGACAGACAGAAGCAAATTGTGGCCTTTTTCAAATCTGAGGGCGAGTGCAGCTTGATTTTCTCTGCTCTCTCAAAGACGAAATAGATGAAATCTTGAAATACGGTTTATTGATGGTGACCGTTTTTGGTGTCTACCAGGTCTCTTATGGTTGTTCGGGGGGCTCATGTTCATATGCAAGAGGATAATTTTACATCAGGTCTCCTCAGTAATATCTCCTGAAAAACCAGTATTGCAAAAATAATAGACGTTTTGACTGGATATTAAGTAGACAGAGAGTGGTCTCTGACTTTTGCACAGTTCTCCATGTATTTGTATTTCCAGTCTTTCACTTTCTTCTTACATTAGAGAGACCTCTACACGCTACAGGCATTCGTCTCATCTCAGCTCTCTAAAAGTGCGCTGATGGAATTCGTTCACTTGTCACTCGTCTGTCTGTTGACCTAGTTTTACGACGGACTGTCTGGACCGCTCTGCTGTCTACTTACCCTGAGTTGCACACAGAAGACGGTGATAGAGGATCGTACAATGGAATTAAATAGACTAGCATTTGAAAGCCAAGTGTCTTTGGATGAAGCAGAAACCAGATGTAGTTCGCAGATGCAGAAAACATTCACAAAAATCACAACAAATTAAACAGATGTTGTTTTAAATGTGGGCCTGCATGCAGTCGTCTGAAAGAACAATAACAGTATAATAATATATAATAATAATATTCATTATTTTAGTCGGAAAAGGGTATTTATGTGGTTTTTCAGTTTTTGGCATCATTTGAAAATGCCTGGTGTCTTCTACATTGTGGGAATGAACCAAAAGAAACAGCCCAAAATGACTTGGAAAGACGTCTGGTTCCACCGACTTCCATTAAAACTACAGTAGGTTTTTTCCTTCTCCTGTAAAATTGCCATTTGGAGATTTTCTTCAGACAACAGTGAGATATTTTCCATTCTATGGCACCTTTAAATTATTGAAATTTGTTTCTAAGGCAAGGTTAATTGTGGAAAATATAAAAAATAAAAATAAACAGTGTAAATATAACCTCAAAGGTACAACAGTGGTATTGAGCTTTTTCCTTCTCCTGTAGCGTTATCATTCTGGAGAAGATATGTATTCAACTCTTCATCTCTTCACCCATTGGTGCTCAAATGCACACACACAGCATCATTGGTATAATTCCCACTCTGGAGCAGCTGCACATTAGCCTAAGGAGTATAAATCCCCCCCAGTATTTTGCCTGTGGAGCAGTGGAACTGTGTTTTCTAGAGTAATGGAGCTTTGTGATTCAGAACTAATCATCCAACATCAGCACCTGACCTCACTAATGCTCTTGTGGCTGAATGCAATGCAATCCTTACAGCAATGTTCTAACGTCTAGTGTAAAGCTGTCCTAGTCAAGTAGTGGCTATTACTGCAGCAAAGGGGGGCAAACTCCTTAATAATCCCATTGATTGCTGAAGAAATGTGACGAGCAGGTGTCTATAGACTTGTGGACGTATGCTGTAATTCAGAAAGCTGTATTTGTGGCACTGCTGTTGTCTTATGTGGTATAAACTCTAGCTCCTTCAGATAATCTCGACCTTTCCCCCACTGAAGGCTCACTCGTCCTTTTAGCAGCCAGTGGCATCTGAGGCAGGCGTCCTGTGCTTGACCCTGACGCAAGGGCATATGATACACAACCTGAGGTGTACTGCGGCTCTGTGTTACGAAAACAGGCTTAGCTGTCAGCTTTGACCAAAGCCAGAGGGAGTCACATCGGGGCCAGCTGTGCAAACTGGAGCAGTAATGATATTTGGGTGAATAAAACCTAGCTTGCTTTACTTAGTCTACTTAATGATTCCTAAATCTGCGGATTATTGTGCATTACTGTAATATGCGGTAATTGCCTCTAGTGTAGCCCAAATGCCCGTCCTCTCTGCCTCGCCTTCAGATTACTAACCTGGATGGCACCCAGGCTGCCTTTTACTCCCAGACAGCCCATTATATAAACACTTTTGTGAACTTTTTAAATGTTTTTCTAAGAATTTATGGTGGATTATTTGTCTGGTGCTGCCACAGTAAAGTACCAGTCAAATGTCTGGACGCATCTAATCAGATGTAAGTTTGTCATAATCTTAAAAGGACACTGTGAAAGGCCGAAATGAAAAATGCACCCATCTGAAGTCTATTTCAAACATGCATACTCTTCGGGACGCTTCAGTCGTGCCCCTCTAGTCTCAAGAATGAGATCTACTGGGTTTAAAGACTAGCAAAAACCTCCTTCTGATGACTGTGTCTTCACTGTAAAACCTGATGAGTTCAGTGAACTTGAGAAAACCGAATACTTTAAACCATTTAAACTCAAATCATTTGACCATGACTAATTCCCTGAACTGAACATTTATTGTTGTATACACTTATGTATATTGAGTAGATCACACCTTTGGTCTTAGATGATTGAGTATTTTGGACTTATATATAATAATGGTAATAACCGAATAGAATGAAGTCATTATGACCACATATTTACTGCCTTTACACAACTCTAAAGTTCAGCTAACTCAGTTTCTTTCATTGGAAGCTAAACTGGGCTTTAATTTGAACAAATTTATACTGAACAGCAGAACATTTTTCACAAGAATGCCTTAATCGGTTTTGCTTAATACTGCTCTGGACCATCTCGGCCAATACTGAGAGTTCAGCTCAGAATGCAGAAGTGTTCTGAAGCGTCTAGAACCACAACCGGCAGGTGTGATCACGGAGCTCGGCGTATTCAGCACTGATCTACAGGCAGTACTCACTAAGATTAGATGAATTCCCAAACTTTGGAAAATTTGTAAGTGCCCAAAGGGAAGGTAGGCTGGGGAGAATGACTACACAGAGATGGTAGGTTAAACAAGGTGGAAAGACACGCCCAATATGCCACCAAGAGCCAATAGGGATGATTCAAGTTTTATTCAAGGTTGCATTGCATTTACTTTCATCAAGTAAAGCTGTGAAATCTTAACAAACTAAACTAAACTGCAAGATTGAGCTCCCATTTGTCACGATTGGCCCCTCCCAGTCCGGTCCATGTGCCTTTTGTTTACATTTTGATCTTTCATGTGCATTTGTTTTGGTTTCCTAGTCCGGCCCCTTGTTTTGGTTTCTCTGCCCCGATTGTCTCCACCTGGGTTTCCACCTGTCCCTCGTTTACCCTTGTGTATTTAAGCCCTGTATTTTCCCCTGTCTGGTTACTGGTCTTTGTCTGAACAGTCTGAACTGTTGGATGTATTGTATTCTCGTGGTGTTTGGCGTTTGATTGTGTTCATTTCGTCATGTCTGTCCCTCCTGCTCTCTGTGTTGGATGTTTGACCCTGGGTTTGCTCTTAATAAACATCGCTTACCTCAGCACATGCGTCCACCTCCTCGCTCCCCACCGTTACACCATTGAGATCCCATTTGAATGTCCACAGTCGTGAAAGGTTACATGAAAACCATGAGGGCGTAAACCCGACCCTGTCTGTACCTGTAAGGCCAACTTAACATAAAACACTTGAATAAAGTTACCTTAAGTCAAAATATGCTAACAAATGATTTTACTCAAAATGACTGCGTTACTATCTCAACAATTCACTTTTGAGATGGTTTGGATTGTTAACATTGTTACTCCAACTTTCTGTGGTATTTAAGTTGTGGTAACTTGTAGGACAACTAAATTTACCCAAGTAATTAAGGATTATACAGGAAATATTACGCGTTACTAGATTTGCAGTAGTAAGTGTAACAGAAGAGTAAAGTAAAACCCAAAAAATTAAGTTACATTTTATGTGGGAGGAACTTTTGAAAAATGTTAACTTATTTGTATTTTTTTTCCAGTGCTTGCTGGCTAAAGTGGAAAGAAGCCAGGCAGCTAATGTTACTGCTAGGAAGCCGAATACCCCACCTGTGTGTAGCCTCTACGGTAGTGGATTTCCGTATTGCTATAAAAGGACAGAAAATCATGAATTCTCTCAAACTGATGACGCTGAGGGATGCAATGCAATCCAAAACATACCCTGGAGAATAAGAGGTTAAAGTTGTCTGGGATAATGTTAAAGATGCGGGAGCTGAAGTTGGCTTCCCATTCGCCAGTTTGTTTTGTGGATTTTCTGTTCCATGTTAAATGATACTGCAGTTACATTGTGGTGCTTTACAAGCTGTAGCATTTAAGGTGAAACTGGTTGTAGCAGTTGAGGTGGAATTGGTTGCCAAATAGGAAGCCAGCCTTGTTTAAAGTCCACCGCTAGCAGTTCAGTTCCTGGCTTCTCTAGTTAGATCAAACTGCCAGCAGAGCTGTCCAGGCAGTAGGAACAAAATCCTGGGAAGGATTTTTACTTTCTGGACCTGAATTTTCCACCTCTGGGAGACGAGACGGGAGTGTGTAGAGGCGATCCAACTTAGAAAACACGACTGCAATGAATTACGCTACAATTATGTTCCTTAACTCCAGGTGCTGAAGACGTAAGGGTCCCACCCCAGTGACAGTGCAGCACCTTTATTTTGAGAGTGGAGGTGTGTTCACACTTTTGACTGGCACTGTTTTTCTTGCCAGAGTTGAAGCTGCAGGATTTATTTAGCCTTTCAAAAGTTCCGCTCCTAGAACGTCTCATCACATTCATACAAATTAACGGAGGAATCTCCAGGCGGTGGTTACAATAATGCCATTGTGCTCGCTATAATTAGATTAGATTGACGAGGCACTGGTAATGACCCCTAAAAGGCCCTTGAGAAACATCAGTGATTTGCTATAATATGCATAGCATCTATTGCTTGTCCTTAGTGTCCCTTGAGGAGAAATATATATATATAGAAATTAAACAAACGAAAAACGGATCAGCAGAACACAAGCTGCTCCGATCCCTTTTAGTGCAGACTTTGCAGTCACCCTCTGACCTTGCTGCCTGGGGTTCCTGGCTGAGAAGGTGACACGCAAAGAATAAGCTAATTAGTTTAACCCAGCTCATATGGGGGGGCCAGCATGTGCTTATTTGATCTTTCTTGTGTTGCTCATGCGGTTATTTTCATGGGAATTCAGTGACTGGGTGGGGGATCTAATGATATGATAATATTATATTATGATGTACATTAAATGTGTAGACTTTTCTGAGCATATAGTGGATTTCGAAACTCATAGACCTGTTGAAGCTTTCACTCTATAGTTCAATTTAGACGAAGCCTGCAGTCTGTGAAAGCTGATGATTCTGATGGACACTAAAATGTTGAAAAACAAGAACTGTAGTAATATTTTTCATTTTATTTCTTTTAAACGTCGCACTACTGGTTTGCGGGCGTGTACTGTATATATGCAGGGTGAGTCAAAAGTCACAGGACACCGTTTTATTCCAGAAACGAAAGGGAAAATGACAGTTTTGAATACCCCAGCGAGTAATGGGTTAGGGGGCCTATCTTTAAGCTGCCATACTGGATCAAGGACAAGTTTTTCTGATGGGAAGATGGTCGTGTAGCAGATCAGAGAAGACCAGAACTGCCTCAGAAATCGATTGCTGCAATCAGATTAGCAATATCTCTTGTGGTTCAAAAGCACAGAAAAATGCAACAACAACTGGGAACGTTGCCTGTGGTGCAGCTATCCGACATGTTCAGTGTGCTGTCCCTGGTGCTGAACACAGAGCTGAAGGCGCAGGATCCAGTCGTTATGAACCCGCATGAGAATCTCTGGAGAAATGCTGTCACGAGCCTCCACGATGCGGTGCTGAAGGTGGTGTTTGTTGTGGATTTTCTCAGCATACACAATTTCATCCATTTTCCAAGCCGCTTCTCTCTCAGGGTCGCGGGGGGGTGCTGGAGCCTATCCCAGCATTTATCGGGCAGAAGGCAGGATACACCCTGGACAGGTTGCCTGTCCATCACAGGGCAGACAGACAGACACAGACAGTAGAGATAAAAGTCGATAATAAAATAATAAATAAAATCTGTCCTGTGACTTTTGACTCACCCTGTAGAAGCGCATAGCCCCTGCACTAAATAACTACACTGCTAGAAATAGAGGTTCTCTTTTCATTCATCAAGGTACAACCGGTGTAAATGTACCTTCAGAGGCACAACAGTGGTTGGCCCGAGCGTGAGAACAGGTCGCCACATATGACTCGGTGGTAATTTGGTGACCTTATAGAGCGAAGGTTTTAGCATTAAACGGTGCGGTGTTATCGTGTTTATTGTTATGTGTAAACATTTTCAAAAGTTCATGAAGTGACTGCAGCGCACAGCGATGGGCGACCGAATGTTCTTCTCCTCTTTCAACGGTCCATGGTTGCTTGGCAACAACACAACACGCTAAAGGAACCACATTTCTTGGTGGACTACTTGTTTTTGTCGATTATTAACAATAATAACTTGAATTATTTTCAGAAAAAGTGTGTATTTTAATCATAGTGTTGTAAGCCACGAGAGAGGCCTTGTGTTACTGCGATTTTATCAAGGGAAAGGGTGTTCTTAACCTGAAACCATTAAGACACCATTAAGACTCCTGAGTCTCCGGCCGTTTTCCTCTGGGATATCGCCCACATTCGGATTTGACCTCAATCTGATCTCCAGCGACTTCTGCTTCACCGTCTTCCAACTTGGTCAATTTTATTGCTTGGATGAGTCACGAGTCTCGGCTCTGTGGTCCCTCTTCCCACAAACGCAGATCTATTCCGACCTGGTTCAGTCAGAAAAGGTTTGTTGCTGTGTGTGAGGAGATTCTGCTAACTCAAAAGGCAGCGTCTGAAAAGAATCAAAAGGAGGAAGAAAGAGGTGCGGCTGGATCTTCGCTCAGAACATAGTTGCGCTTGTTCAACAATAGTGAAAAGAATAGACGAATAGCTGAGGCACTGTGTGATCACAGCCAGGCCATTACTGGCCCTTTCCTTTCAGGACAGACACCCACATCTCTATACGAAAACAGGATGAGCCAGTTAAAGAGCATGAAAGGATCGAGCTACTCAACCTTCTGCTTTATGCATGAGCTTTAAATGCCTTCTCTGAGGGTTCTGTGGAAGTGACTGACTGTGTTTTGCCTGTAAGAGAATGGACTACGATTGAGATAACAAAAGGATGACTGAACGTCTGAAGCCTTCACAAACTGTAAACAGGTCTCCTGTGGTATGACGTCGACCAGAGCTTCGGTAATTGTGGGCCTGCAAATTAGAGACTGGAGGATTCACGTGCAGAAACAAGACAAACAAACAAGCCATGAAAAGCATGACTGAAAAAAACACGTCAACACGACTGAAGGGGGTAAAACTAAAGCCGAACATTAAGCAGAACATTGTCCCAGACCTTCCACTTTGGTCTGGAAATATGATGTGATTAGTCACTATTTGTCTTCTGTACAGAAGAATTTAACAGGAGAAGTAAAAAACACACTTTACTTTTAATGTAAGTCGATGGAACCAGACTTTTATCCGAGTAATTTTGGTTTGTTTCTTTTAGTCCGTTCATCATGAAATTTACACACAATGTAAAAAACAACAGGCGCCTTCAAATTATGTCAAAAAACTGAGAAACGAGGTTTTGTTCCAACGGCAGCGATATGACAGAACCTAAAGGAGAAGCCAAGGCTTGATCCTGTGTCCACAAAGCAGAAAACAGAACTAATAAGATTTATTTACGAGTTTATTTTACAGATCACTGGGGTAACCAGATGGACAGTCTTATACAACCCCGTTTCCAAAATAGTTGGGAAAATGTAAATAAAAACGAAATGCAATGATGTTCAGCCTGTAGGACAACTAACTTTACCTAAGTAATTAAAGATTATACAGGAAACAATACGCGTTACTAGATTTGCATTAGTAAGTGTGTCACGATTGGCCCCTCCCAGTCCTGTTCGTGTGCATTTGTTTTGGTTCAGTCCAGCCCCCTTGTTGTCTGACTCCACCCCTGATTGTTACCACTTGTTTCCCACCTGACCCTCGTTAACCCTCTTGTATTTAAGCCCTGTGTTTTCCTTCGTCTAGGGCTGGTCTCTGTTGGACCGTGTTTGATGTGCTGGCTGTATTGTATCGTATTCTCGTGGTGTTTGGTTCTTGTTTGAGGTTCTGTGTTCATTTTGTCATGTCTGTCCCTCCTGCTCTCCGTATCGGCTGTTTGAACCTGGACCGTTTTGACCATGACCCTGGATTTGACCACAATAAAAGTCGCTTATCTCAGCATATGCGCCTCCGCCTCCTCGCTCCACGTTACAAAGTGTAACCGATTAATAAAGTAAACTCCGAAAAATTAAGTTAGTGCAATTGTTACATCTTATGTTATGTAACAGTTTATGTTATGTAACAGTTTATGTTATGTAACGTGTTGCTATAAAAGGACAGAAAATCATGAATTCTCTCAAACTGATGACGCTGAGGGATGCAATGCTGCGCTACATAACACAAGAAATAACATTTAATTGTCAGTTTTAGGCTGGAATCCAACTTTAAAGACATTTAGTTGTAAAAGCCTGTAGGTAAAGGTGCTATAAAATGCATTTATTTAGTATTTTAAGTGATCCTCTGATGTCTACATAGAAGGTATGTGTCTTTCGTCGGGCTGAAAAACGCGCAGAGGCGGTTTTACATGACCATTCATGACAAACGTTATGATTTGGCCTAGAATGAAACAAGCTATTTTTCCCTTTTTTGGTGATATTCTTCATAGCTTTCATATTTCATAAGCTGATGCCCCACCCCATAAGGTCATAAACGATAATTGTGCAATAAAATGTTCAGTAAAAAATGAGTTCTCTGATGAGGAACTGTGTTCGCTTATCTTCCCTTAGAAAATCGAGAATATGTCATTTGAACAGGGGTGCCCAAACTTTTGCATATGATGAGCTTGCATTTATTAGATGTATGTAGTTATATTCTTCACAAATATAGCCACATTTATTAGTGCAATTACTTTGAAAATATATGTAGGTACATTAGACAAAATATATAGTTATACTCTATGTATATAACTACAGTGTATATGTAGTTACATTGTACATATATTACTACAAACAGTATAGTAAACTAGCAATGTTGTACATATAGTACTGTAAAAGTTTTGGGCAGCCAAGAAAATAGTTTCATTATTTATCTTGCAGTAAATGTGTTTTTTCTAGTAAATATAAACAAACATATAGTAAAATGTGACAAGATATTTTTGTTTAGTTGTTATTTATCTAGTTTGAAGGAATTAAGTCAGGTTTGGTCCCTGATGTCTCACTGCACTTCACCCACTGTGTGTATTTGTTTTATTCAGTCTAATAATTTAATTTAACTTAATAAAGGATTGTTTAGAGAAACCCCCATGACCTGGAAGGATAAGTGGTTTATATGATATGCTAACACACTGTTGTTGCTTACAGGGGCAGTTTGGACCTCTGTAGTGAGTGAAGCAACAGAGGATAGACGTTTCTTTGTGCTTCATGCCTCAGTAGCTTTGCTCTTGTTTGCGTGGTCTGCTGCTTCATGACTAAACTGTGGTTACCTCTAGACGCTTCCATTTCACAATCATAGCACTTACAGTTGTCTGGGGCAGATTTAGCAGAGCAGATATTTCACAAACGGGCCTGTGGCAGAGGTGGTACCCTATGACAGAGCCATGTTTATAGTCACTGAACTCTTAAGTATGACCCCTTCTATTGCCACTGTTTGTCTATGGAGATTGTATGGCTATGTCCTTGATTTTATAGTAATTGGTGTGGCTCAAACACCTAAACTCAGTGACTGTCCATATACTTTTGGCCACATTGTGCATATAAGTACATTTATTAGACTTATTTCCTGACTCTGTCCCAGGCGATCACTGCTCTGCACATTCTAGTGCTTTACACTGCTTCAACACATCTACTTCAGTAAGGAGTTGTTAATGAGCTGATTGGTTGGATTAGGTTTACTTAGAGCAGAAAAAGCAATAAAATGTGGGCCAAGAAATTTTTGTTTATTTTACAGTGGAGGAACTAATAGAAATGGTCCCAAATTACTTGGGAAAAAATTCCCATTACGATGAAAAACATTTTAGCTTTGTCCTGTAAAGTTACCAAAATACGTGGGGGTTTTTTGACAGCGATTGAATGCAAATGATGTGTATGATCTTCATCAACCATTTTTGTGAGTATGGCTGCTGAAATGTTGTGATCCAAGAGTGATTACAGGCCGACCCAATCAAATGGGGACAGAATATTTAATATATTGTCACTGACAGTCTTCTGCAAATTTAGTACTCATGATGCTCTTTAACCTTAAAAGCTGAAGTGGACTCACTGTGGCAGTATGCTTAACCTAAGATGTTTAGATGTGTGTTTTGGTGTTTGCTGTGTTTTTTTTCTTCATATTTGTACATCTTAGTCGTCTTATTTTAACACCTTGTGTGGTGTTGATGTGTTTGTGTAATGCTGAACAAGCACAGAAAGACGCTCGCGGATCTTAAAAACGACAGTAGGTTTGATGAGAGAACACTCGGGAGAAAGGACAGAGTCAGGGCGAATCCAAAATCAGAATCCAAAGACAGGCAAAAGGTAAAAAAAAACAGAAAATACAGAAACACAAGCAACCAGAGCAAAAGAGCAGGTCCAAAAGAGGAATAGTCGAAAAAACGGGCAGTGGATTCAGTACACTAGTCATGGGTTCAGTATACTAGTCACAGGTTCAGTACACTAGTCATGGGTTCAGTACACTAGTCACGGGTTCAGTACACTAGTCATGGGTTCAGTACACTAGTCACAGGTTCAGTACACTAGTCATGGGTTCAGTACACTAGTCACAGGTTCAGTACACTAGTCATGGGTTCAGTACACTAGTCATGGGTTCAGTACACTAGTCACAGGTTCAGTACACTAGTCACGGGTTCAGTACACTAGTCATGGGTTCAGTACCACTAGTCATGGGTTCAGAACACTAGTCATGGGTTCAGTACCACTAGTCATGGGTTCAGTACACTAGTCACAGGTTCAGTACACTAGTCATGGGTTCAGTACCACTGGTCATGGGTTCAGTACACTAGTCATGGGTTCAGTACACTAGTCACAGGTTCAGTACACTAGTCATGGGTTCAGTACCACTGGTCATGGGTTCAGTACACTAGTCATGGGTTCAGTACCACTAGTCATGGGTTCAGAACACTAGTCATGGGTTCAGTACCACTGGTCATGGGTTCAGTACACTAGTCATGGGTTCAGTACCACTAGTCATGAGTTCAGTACCACTATTCATGGGTTCAGTACCACTAGTCATGGGTTCAGTGTACTAGTCATGGGTTCAGTACACTAGTCATGGGTTCAGTACCACTGATCATGGGTTCAGTACACTAGTCATGGGTTCAGTACACTAGTCACGGGTTCAGTACACTAGTCACAGGTTCAGTACACTAGTCATGGGTTCAGTACACTAGTCACAGGTTCAGTACACTAGTCACGGGTTCAGTACCACTAGTCACGGGTTCAGTACACTAGTCACGGGTTCAGTACACTAGTCATGGGTTCAGTACACTAGTCACGGGTTCAGTACACTAGTCATGGGTTCAGTACCACTAGTCATGGGTTCAGTACCACTAGTCATGGGCTCAGTACCACTGGTCATGGGTTCAGTACACTAGTCATGGGTTCAGTACCACTGGTCATGGGTTCAGTACACTAGTCACAGGTTCAGTACACTAGTCATGGGTTCAGTACCACTGGTCATGGGTTCAGTACACTAGTCATGGGTTCAGTACCACTAGTCATGGGTTCAGTACCACTGGTCATGGGTTCAGTACACTAGTCATGGGTTCAGTACCACTAGTCATGAGTTCAGTACCACTATTCATGGGTTCAGTACCACTAGTCATGGGTTCAGTGTACTAGTCATGGGTTCAGTACACTAGTCATGGGTTCAGTACCACTGATCATGGGGTCAGTACACTAGTCATGGGTTCAGTACCACTAGTCATGGGTTCAGAACACTAGTCATGGGTTCAGTGTACTAGTCATGGGCTCAGTACAACTGGTCATGGGTTCAGTACACTAGTCATGGGTTCAGTACCACTAGTCACGGGTTCAGAACACTAGTCACGGGTTCAGTACACTAGTCATGGGTTCAGTACACTAGTCATGGGTTCAGTACCACTAGTCATGGGCTCAGTACCACTGGTCATGGGTTCAGTACACTAGTCATGGGTTCAGTACCACTGGTCATGGGTTCAGTACACTAGTCATGGGTTCAGTACCACTGGTCATGGGTTCAGAACACTAGTCATGGGTTCAGTACCACTAGTCATGAGTTCAGTACCACTATTCATGGGTTCAGAACACTAGTCATGGGTTCAGTGTACTAGTCATGGGTTCAGTACACTAGTCATGGGTTCAGTACCACTGATCATGGGTTCAGTACACTAGTCATGGGTTCAGTACCACTAGTCATGGGTTCAGAACACTAGTCATGGGTTCAGTGTACTAGTCATGGGCTCAGTACCACTGGTCATGGGTTCAATATAATAGTCATGAGTTCAGTACACTAGTCATGAGTTCAGTACACTAGTCATGGGTTCAGTACCACTAGTCATGGGTTCAGAACACTAGTCATGGGTCCATTACACTAGTCATGGGTTCAGTACCACTAGTCCTGAAATCAGAAGAGAGATGCTCAGTAAACCGGTAGAGTGGCTATACCTCACAATGAGGAGACCAAACCAGGATCCTTTTAAAGTCTGAAGCAAATGAGTTCAGGTGTGTTGCATTAGTAATCGGGTAACTGTGAAGGGGGCAGAGGCCTGTGATTGGCGGAAGGGGTGACGTCATGATGATAGGAATTCTGGGAAATGGAGTCCTGGAGCATGTTAGGCAAGGGAGACGAATCCGGAAGCGTTACAGTTACTCAGTGGTCACTGACTGCACTATTGTTTTATTAATATAATACAGCCATAAGAATTTATGTAAAAATACCAGATTGTCACGATTGGCCCCTCCCAGTCCTGTTCATGTGTCCATGTGTTCCTGCCTGTTCCTCATTTACCCTTATGTATTTAAAGCCCATGTGTTCCCGCCTGTCTGGTTACTGGTCTTTGTTTGACTTGTTGTTTGTAATGTTTGATGTGCTTGGCTTGTACTGTTTGTTCTATTGGTTCTGTTTTGAGATTTCGTCGTGTCTGACTCTCGTGCAATCCGTGTTGGCTCTATGACCCTGGACCATTGTGACTATAACCCTGGATTTGCCCCTAATAAAAGTCGCTTTTCTTAGCGTATGCGTCCGCTCCTCGCTCCCCGCTACACAGATGTTTAAAATATCAGAAGTGGCCAGTGTAGGGTTCTCCTTTAGCAGCTGTAGCCAGTCAGCAGCCTGTCCATGTTTTCCACCCTCACCCACACACACTAACAACAGGCCATGTAGGAGGAGAACAGAGTGAAGGACACAGCACCTCCACACTTTTACTCCCCGCGGGTTCAGCCCAACACCACATGTGTAATATAAATGTGTGGGGGGTGAACAGAGTGTGTTATTTTATATGCTCTTCACAGAAAATTAGCAAAGACAGAGAATCTGAGGTTGAAATAATAATAAATCACATTCTTTTTCTTTGGATAAACACTGAAAACACGTCCCACAGACCTGAACACCACACAAGGGTTAACTTGTCTTCATAGGGCAAAAGCCAGTCTCAAGCAGTGGTGGTTATTTTGTATAATCATAGCGTGAAAGTGTTGGAATAGGTAGGGTGAAGCGTCCACTACTGTCAGGAATAGGCTATGGCCTTCCATTATAACACTGCAGGACAATTATTGAAATTCTGCCTATGCCAGTGGTTTGCTCTGGGCCTTTTGTGTACAGACGACTTTCTACACCTGTCTTTCTACTTACCAGGCTGTTTTGGCTCCATCAGCAGGCTGTAAATCAGCATCCCGGGACTAGGTGTGATAAAACGGTGTGCGGGGCAGTGAGGAAATGCAGCCCTGTTGTTGTTATGTAACCAGCAGAGTTGCAGACTGAGCTGCTGGCACTGCTACACTGAGATATGTCACACAAGCAGTAGATCAAGCTCACAAGAGGCTTTTAACATCAGTCAGCCCTCTTTTGTGTGTGTGCCTTGTGTTTATAATGCACAAGATATCAACATATATTGTACAAATACCAGATTAAAGTGATAGATTAGCAAGAAACAAAGAAACTCATATAATTTTGCTCTTACCCCAAAGATGATAAGTGAGACCTCAGGCAAGATACCAGTTAGTAGCGTCAAGCTGTTTGGAGCTAGGCCTTTAATTCGGGCCATAAATGTCAAAACTTGGCCGTAAAAACAAGGGAAAAAAATCCTAGCACCCTATGGGCTTCCAGTAGTATATTAGCATTAAGCTAACAGTCAAAATCATTCCATATTTTATGGAGGTGAGTATTCCTTATAGCAGCTAGAGGCGGGTAATCCGGGTCCAAAAAGTAAAAACCCTCCACAGGATTTTGTTCCAACTGCCTGAGCACCTTCGCTGCTGGTTTGAGCAAATTCCAGAAGTCAAACAGTTGGAACAAAATCCTGGGGAGGGATTGGATTACCCACCGTTTTACAACAACTCTGTCAGTAAGGATTCCTGGCACAGAACTGCTTTTTTCCATTTCTGATAACTGCCTGAAATGTTTCTAGGACCTCCAGAAGGCCTAGAGTGATGTTTTGTTTTTTTTCTCACAAACGTGGTCCTATACATTGCAAACCAGTCAAAACGTGTTTGATTACACTGTCCTGAGTAATCTCAGAGGTTAATCTGACACTTTAGGACTTCAGTTCAGCTCCTGAAGTCCTAACCAATGGGGGCTCGCTTGGCTGTATCGACTTAGATACCACAGAGAAAAGAAATCCTGATTGGGTGATGTTTCTGTCACACATATAACAATTGTGTTCACAGTCGAAACTTAATGATATATCCGTAGCAGTTCCTGTAGGGTTTCAACACAAAAGGCTTGATGATTCTTTTAAATAAACATAAACTAAAAACTACAGACGTGTATTTTTCCATCTTGCTAAAAGGATTAGGCCTTGTCTGAAGCCCTGAGGGCTCCCCACTGAGAGATACACTCGTGTACACTAATAAGGACAAAAGTCTATCTAGAAAGCGCAGGTTAAAGATTTGCATTTTGCTGATCTGTGGATGTTCGTTTCTAATACCTGTTAGCTCAGTTGGCCTTTTAGCTCCACTTCAGAAACCAGACACGTCTTGGCTGATTGACTTGCCAAGCCGTTCATTTACTTTTACGCCACTCGTTTCCAAAATGAGGCCGTTTGACTGAATGATGTGCGTATGTGTGTCTGTCTGAGAGAGCGAGTGTGTGGGTGCTCCTCTGGGGTTTATGAGAAAGGACATTAGCGTCCCCTCAGGGAGAAATGTGATGGTGGGATAATGGCACCCCCGTGCTTCCTCTGCTCCATTCTGAAACACATTGCCATTTTGGGTTCTCTCCCAGTCCCTCACAGCTCACGCTTATATAACGGTTCAATATCTGTCCTCACAAAGAAACACCCACTCCCCAAAAAAAGGAAAGTCATGAGCTTTGATGAGGCAGATTTTATACACCGTACCCTTAAAAATCCAGTTTTTTGTTCAACATCAATATGATTTTCATAAGACATCTGGTTCAACATGGCCTTCTCCTGGAATTACATCCATATTTACATTACATATGTATGAAGTGATGTGCGTGACTGTATGAATACACTGACTGGCCGCTTTATTAGAAACCCTATTGTAGCACCACCTTGCTATTGCAGTTGTAGCCCGTCTGTTGGTGCGCCTAACATATTATCCATCCATATTATCCTTTATACCTTCATCATTTGTCAGTTTCTGACCACGGAGCCACTCTTAACTGGATATGTGTGGTTGGTGGGTCACTCTCAACCTAGATACCAGTGTGCCTAGTACCAGCACCACACACACTACCACACTATTACATTGTCAGTGTCGCTGTTAGGGTCATCATCCAAATAGTGTCTGGTCAACAGCAGTATTTTGGTCAGAAAGTGACCAATAGTGAATGTAGTAAAAGGGTGCGTGACAACAGATGGGCTACTCTACTGTACACCTATATTAGGGTCTGACTGATAGGACAGAGTTTTCACCAAAACCAATGATTTTCAGGAGCTAAAACTGAAATATCATATAAAACTAATATCATTTTTTATGGTAAAAAAATCTAACAGATTTTAGTTAAACAGTGATAGTTAAGCTCACTGATATGACTGCCATTTGTTAATTGGCAGATATATATAAGAAGCAAAGATGGGTAGACGTTCACCAATCTGTGAAAAACTGTGTCTAAAAATTGTTGAACAATTTCAGAAAAATTAACCTTATCGTAAAATTGAGAAGACTTTGGAAATCCCATCTACAGTACATAATAGCATCAAAAGATTCAGAGAATGTGGGGAAATCCCTGTACGCAAGGGACAAGGCCGATGGTCAGTATTGGATGCTCCTGATCTTTGGGCCCTCAGACAGCACAGCATTAAAAACAGACACAATTCTGTACTGGAAAATCACTGCATGGGCTCAGAAACACTTCCAGACATCACTGTCTGAACACAGTTCACCGTATAATCCACAAACGCAAGTTAAAGCTGTATCACGCAAAGAAGAAGCCACATGTCAGACGATCCAGAAACGCTGCCGTCTTCTCTGGGCCAAAGCTCATTTAAAATGGACTGAGGCAAAATGGAAAACTCTTCTGTGGGCAGATTCAAATTTTAAAATCTTTTGTAAACCAAACACGCCATGTCCTGTGGACTCAAGAGCAGAGGGACCATCCAGCTTTTTATCAGCCCACAGTTCAAAGCCTACATCTCTGATGGTCCGGGGCTGCATTAGTGCCTATGGCGTGGGCAGCTTGCACATCTGGGAAGGCTCTATCAATGCTGACCAGTAAATGGAGGTTTTAAAACAACATAAGCTACCATGATGGTTACAGACTGTTGTTAAAAGAAACGGGGATTCTACATAGTGGCAGCCCTGTCCCAACTTTTTTGAGATGTGTTGCTGCCATCAAGTTAACGAGCCAATGTTTTTCATGAAATGGTAAAATGTCTCAATTTCAACATCTGAAATGTGTTCTTTGTTCTACTGTACATAAAATATGGGTTTGTGAGATCTGAAAATCGTTGAATTGTTTTTATTTACATTTATTTGCATTTTACACAGCGTCCCAACTTTTTTTGGCCAATCTATTGGCTAATCGATATATCACCTGGGCCCTAACCTATATAGCACACTTCTAAGGTACACTACATGTCCCAAAGTTTGTAGCCACCTGCCCTTCTTCTGAAATAAACTGTATTAAAATGGAGTCTCTCTAGCAGTACCAGCCTCCACTCTTCTGGAAAGGCTTTACACTAGAGATCAGAACATTGCTGTGAAGATTTGATTGCATTCAGCCACAAGAGCATGAGTGAGATTAGGTACTGATGTTGGATCTACACCAAAAGTGCCACTTCATCAGTTCATCAATCCAAGAAACCGTTTAACTGCTGCACAGTCCAGTGCTGGGGAGCTTTATACTCCTCTAGCTGAGCTTGGCTTTGGGCATAGTGACCTTAGGTTTCTGTGCAGCTGCTCCAGAGCATCCCATTCTATCGGTCAGTGCTTTTCTAAGGAGATTATACAACCTGTGCAAAACTGACCGTCTGTATCAGCAGTGGGTGCAGCTTAAAGTAGCTGAATTCACAAACCAGAAGGGTGTCTGGGCACCTTTGAACATATAATGTAAGTGGAGCTCGTAAACTGGTCAGGAGTGGAAGTACACGGTATGGGTTTCTAATAAAGTGGAAAGCAGGACTACATACACCAATCAGGTGTAACGTCCTGACCACCTCCTTGTTTCTACGCTCACTGTCCACTTTATCAGCTCCACTTACTGTATAGCTGGACTCTGTAGTTCTACAGTTACAGACTGTAGTCCATCTGTTTCTCTGATACTCTGTTACCCTGTTCTTCAGTGGTCAGGACCCCCATGGACCCTCACAGAGCAGGTACTATTTGGGTGGTGTATCATTCTCAGCACTGCAGTGACACTGACGTGGTGGTGGTGTGTTAGTGTGTGTGGTGCTGATACGAGTGGATCAGACACAGCAGCGCTGCTGGAGTGTTTAAACACCTCAGTCACACACAGGACCACAACACATCCTGTGGTCACAGGACGCTGCCCACAGGATGCTGTTGGCTGGATATTTTTGGTCGGTGGACTATTCTCAGTCCAGCAGCGACACTGAGGTGTTTAAAAACTCCAGCAGCACTGCTGTGTCTGATCCACTCAGACCAGCACAACACACACTAACACACCTCCACCACATCAGTGTTACTGCAGTGCTGAGAATGACCCACCACCCAAATAGTACCTGCTCTGTGAGGGTCCATGGGGGTCCTGACCACTGAAGAACAGGGTAACAGAGTATCAGAGAAACAGATGGACTACAGTCTGTAACTGTAGAACTACAGAGTGCAGCTATACGGTCAGTGGAGCTGATAAAGTGGACAATGAGCGCAGAAACAATAATGTTACGCCTGACCGGTGTATATATTGAGTCTATATGTGTTGCATAGCATTTTGCTTCACACTTGCTGTCCTACTTTGCCTTCTCCTTCTTCCTCTGTAACGGAGTCTGCGGTCAGCCTCACACAGCCTATCGCTGAACACAGGCCTGTGGTCAGGTTATGTGACCGCACTCTCTGAATGAGGGTGTGAATTATTGAAATGCGGGGTTGAATATATAGGACATCCGAGCATTTGCACCAGCCCTGCACAAGACAACGGTAGTCTTTAAACAGGATAGTGGACAGCGAGCGTTAGCCAATGAGCTGGACGTTAATACATTAAAACCACACTGGGATGTTTACAGCCGTTTTGTTTAGATCAGCTTTATTGTATGCATTTATTCTTGTAGACAAGTCCTGCTACGTGCATTCTAAAGCTCAGAGAAAGGAGCTGCTGGGTTCTGGATCGGGGTGTTTACAAACATTGCTCGTGTAAACAAATCAAACAAAGCTGTACAACATGTTTACTAAGGTCGTAAGTTGGTTCTTGCGTTTAGAGCACGGGAGCACCGTGACCTCCAGCCTTCACCTTTATAGCAAGCCAGGCAACCGGGTCGCTGAGTACACCTTCATCATCTCATGTTCGGCTTGCGTGTGGATGGGAGGGTTTTTCACAAAACATGTCAAACTGAGGAACTTAACCCTTTAATGTTCCGCTCAGCCATTGGCACCTTTCCAGTCACTATATATGCCACAAAGAGCCATCTTGACCGTTTGGTAGATGTGAATATTTTAATAACTGGGGTATAAAAAAAACAAAACAAAAAAAACAACCCATTTACATTTACGGCATTTGGCTGACGCTCTTTTCCAGAGCGACTTACAATTTGATCATTTTTACACAGGTAGGCGAAGGCAGTGTTAGGAGTCTTGCCCAAGGACTCTTATTGGTATAGTGTAGGGTGTTTGCCCAGGTGGGGATTGAACCCCAGTCTACAGTGTAGAAGGCAGAGGTGTTAACCACTACACTAACCAACCCCACCAATTGTTTTTATTAAATTCCGTTGTTTTTTTCCTGGTGAGGACATTAAAGGGTTAAGCGTATAATGAGGACCAATAGGGACATTCAGTCCCTTTTGTGAGGCTTGGCTTCTCCCATCTAGTCTCAGTTGGACACATTTGTGGGGGTTATGCTTCATTACCAAGCATCGTTTTCTTAGAGAAGCATTAAATCCATTGATTCTAAACATATAATACTTATAATTTCTAAAGCAACCAACGTCTCTTCTACATATCTGCCTCATGAATGTGTTCCAGCACTGACCTCAGGAATACACGACGAATTATTGTTCATAGTAATGTACCATACACTATAAGTTTGGCTTAAAAATTGCTGGACTATTCTTTTAAGTTGTCTTGCCAATTAGGAAAATTTGCTTTGTGAAAAACGCTGAGGTCATTATATCCAGGTGGGACAGAAATCTACCCCAACCTCTAACACTTTAGGGTTCATAAGGCTACATGAAGTACATAAATAGTTATGAACATTGTTCCAATATGCATTTTTACCATAAAGGTGGCATTCTGATGTCGGGTAACACCGATTTTGTTCTGACGTGACATCAGTGCACGCCACTTTCTGCGGCTCTTAAACGAAAGGAGTCTCATTTTAGCTGTTGGAACAAAACCTCGTATCTCCGAAACGGTAACTTTACAAGAGAAGGGAAAAACCTGCTTTTCTTATAATGCAAGTCAATGGAACCAGACGTGTTTCCGAGTCATTTTGGGCCGTTTCTTTTGGTCCGTTCTTCATGAAATTTACATGCAGTGTAAAGAACAACAGGCATTTTCAGATTATGTCAAAAACTGAAAAACGACAGGAATAGAGATAGAAGGTTTTCTTTCAACAGCAGCGATTTCGAACATTTAAACTGTGGAGTTACGTGGAGTTACGTGGAGTTACGCCATTTTACTGTGTTATATCATTTCACCCAAAAAGTCTCATAACACAAGCCAAAATCAGTGTCAACTTCACGTTAAGGTTGACGAAAACAGCTTTTATACTGGAATAAGCCTTTATAAATGTTTATGTAGGTATCATGAAGCCTCATAAACACTGCAATACAGTAAAGTGTTACCCAAACTTTTCCTGAATCCCAAACACAGTGGAATAACAACGAAGGTCACGGCCAACCTGCAGCAACCCACCTATTAATTTGATTCTAAAGCCTGGCAGTCATTTTCTGAAACACAGCCACTGCACTATGCGAGGTCAAAGGATTAATTCTTACTTTCCTGAGGGCCAGTGAGGCTTTCATACTGACAGCTTATGTAATGCTGTCACTATGAAGTACACACAAGCTTTGCTACTACTTAAAGACGTTTTCTAATCTGGAGCTTTGGGGATGTCACTCAAAAACTCTCTGTATTGGAGAGATTAGCGAAAAAACTGGACCTTCTTCTGTGCAAGAAATCTAGAGATTATTTCTCCCAACAGCGTTGTCGCACAAAGATCACAGACTTATCGTAAAGACCAACTTAACACTTCCCCACAAGATCTTAACACAATACAGTTGGAAAACTGGAACCCTGGACACAGATGAACAAAACGTGGGCGTAACAAAACGAACACGTAAACGTAGAGCGATATACTGAAGGCCCATCTGTGGACTGTTCGACCAAAGTACTCGTCAATCGTCAGTCATGTTCATCCATCCACAAACCCCATCCATCCATCCATAAAAAAGACAGACACTTTTGTTTCTCAAAAATCCAAAACTTGTACTGTGCAGACAATAAATAGTGCTTACAAAGGTAAGACATGAATTCCTTTCTTCCCCCTCAGACTGACATTTATACAGCTTGATATGAAACTCAAGTTTTTAGTGGGAGCCCACAAACTCTCTGGGTGTGACTACAGTACCAGCACTGGTGAGGGAAAACGGTTTGAGTTTTGAGTCACATGCAAAGACCCCCCCACCCACCCCACCCCTCCAACATCCCTACCTATTGGCAATGAAAAGGCAAACTTAAAAAAAGAGTCTGTTAAAAAAGAGCCTGGGTTTCTTTTTCTTTTTTTTTCTGAACAGTGTTCCATCCTTCATCAAGCTTCTCCTGGAGAAAAAAGTCGAAAAAACAAATAAAAACCAAAACCAGGTACAGAAATCTAGAGACGAAGCTTGGCTGAGTGGAGATTCGGAGTTGCACGAGCTTTCGCTTCTCCGAGCTGAAGCTCCAGAGACATAGCCTCCAAGGTTCAACTAATGCCCAAAAAACAGCAGGGCCCTCCAGGGACCACCTTATGGGCCAGGGCACAGGGAGGATCCTCCTGAGGACCTCCTTTGATGTCCAGCATATTCTTCACAGAAGATACCTTGCTATGGCCGGTGGAACCTGAGGTAGAGAAGGACAGAGAGAGGGAGAGAGAGAGAGAGAGAGAGGACACCTGTAAGGATCTGCTGCATCTACTGGAGAGGTCATCATAAATCACGGGTGTATAATTAGAAACAAAAATTTCCAGACGGAGCGACTCTGCCGCTAGAGGAGCAGCTAGTGGGACCTTGCTTAGCTACTAATGGCTATTCTTGCCTACAGAAATGGGGACTAACGTAAAACAAACGTAAGCAAAACACAAGGGGGCATTTGTTATCCATGGCAGGCTGTGCTAAAGCCTGCAGATTCCACATATTTTGCATTTTCAGAGGAGCGGCTGGACTATATTTAGACTGACCCCCATACAGATGCATACAGAGCTTTATCGGCATTGTAAGGGAAGGTCATGCCCAACAATGCAGCGGCCCCTTATGTAAACAATGACTCTGAACTCCTGCGACAGTTAGGACGGTCAGAATAAGACACTGACTAAAATGTACTTTTCGGATAAATATCCAGCGGTCAGTTGGCGATCTGAATGATGAGAATGCAAACTTTAAATGCTCCTATTAGTATGCATTGTGTGCAAAAGTCAGAGACCACCCTTCCTTTATCTACTTTCCAGCCAAAGTGGTCATCACGCAGAAGTTATTTATTTTTCAGCATCAGAAGCCTGAAGACTCAACAACCTATTTGTGCCGTTGGCTTTAGACCTTTAAAGGAATCTGCAGGGTTGGAGTTTTCTCACAATCCAGGTAACATCCAAACGCGTTCAGTGATGCTGAGGTCTGGACTCTGGGGCGGTCAGTCCATTGTTCTGAGAACACCAGCAGCGTCTTTGTTTGATATGCAACGTTTCTTTTATTTCCTTTTCTCACTAATGCGACAGAAAACTTGTGGGTTTTGTTTTTTTACGGATTTCTTTCTAGAGTAAGGATTGAGCTTGATTTTCTCCTCTATTAGACCCTCCTACCCTCTCAGTCCACCTTGTAGATGTAAAGTCAGAGACGACAGCTCATCTGCTGCTGCAGTTTGTGTTGGTCATCCTCTAGTCCTTCATCAGTGGTCACAGGACGCTGTTGGCTGGATATTTTTGGTTGGTGGACTATTCTCAGTCCAGCAGTGACAGTGAGGTGTTTAAAAACTCCAGCAGCACTGCTGTGTCTGATCCACTCAGACCAGCACAACACACTAACACACCACCACCACGTCAGTGTTACTGCAGTGCTGAGAATGACCCACCACCCAAACAGTACCTGCTCTGTGAGGGTCCATGGGGGTCCTGACCACTAAGAAACAGATGTACTACAGTCTGTAACCGTAGAACTACAGAGAGCAGCTATACAGTAAGTGGAGCTGATAAGATGGACAGTGAGCGTAGAAACGAGGAGGTGGTCAGGATGTTATGTATTTAATCCATTTAATCTCCTGAGAAATGAATAACTTGGTTTTAAGGGTTGTTTCAGCAGAAAATAAAAAACTGAGTGACAGTGATCTCTGACTTTTGCAAAGCAATGTATGAATGTATGAATATTCCTAGTTAGTCCTTCTTCACAAAAATCTTCTTCCATTTTTAACTCATTTTGATCAATCATCAAAATAATTGCTAGATCATTTGATTTTGAATATAACTGATTTTTGAATAGAACTGACAGCTCTTGTAGAAGCTGAACTCCGAAAAGTACAGCATGACCAACAGACAGACAGACTGACCTGGTGAGGTGTCTGCTCGATGCGTGAACCTCCATCTCGTTACTCTTGAACTCATTCAGCTCTTTCCGTATTGCTGCCTGCAGGAAAGGAAAGACAGGTCTGAGACAAAGGTGATACACACAGAAGTGTTCACACAGGCATAAGCCTTCAAAGCTGCACTTCTTGCCATGATTACAGTCTTTTTGTCACAATAAATAAAACAGGACATATCGACACCGACTGTAAAATTCATGTAACTGTATAATTATGTAACAATAACTGAATTAAGCAAAGATGTAATTACATTCAAATAGTATAGCAATTATTACTCTAGAGTACTAAGGATTGGGGCCAAAGACAGGGCAGCGCTACTAAACAGAAGAAAGTGAGGAAAATAAAAGCGAGCAAATATAACCTTGTAATACAGGAAGCTGTCCTGCAGGGGGAGACATACCTTGTCTGCAGCAGACAGTCTTGTCCAGGGCTTGTCTGCTCTTCTGTCGTAGTCCTGAGCTTTGGCCACTTCGACATAGTCGCTGAAGCGGATGAGGATCTTTCGTTCGCGTAGCTCGTCTACTGTGGGACGCTGGTTCAGCTACACGGGGAGAGAGGGAGACATTCGGCTTTAACCCCGCGGATCAGATCACAGTAATGATGGCAATACGGCACAAATAGATCATCTCAGGAGAAATGGTGGAAAATTACTTGGAAAAAAAATAATCACAACCATAAAGCTACCATGCTGGAAATGTTTTGACAGTGACAAAAAGCATCAGGATATTCTGTTTTTCTGAGGTTTGTAAAACAGCAGCACCGCAATTAACCAAAGTTAGGGATGTGCTGATATGGGAATCGCAGGCCGATATCTGATATTTTCCGTGTATGAATATATATGCTGATATATAAACGTTTATAAAATGTAAAAACTCGGACCGGACTAGATCCACCCGGATTGTCACGATTGGCTCCTCCCACTCCATGTGCTTTTGTTCTGATCCAGCCCCCTTGTTTAGTGACTCCACCCCTGATTGTCACCACCTGTTTTCCGCCTGTCCCTCCTCAACCCTGTGTATTTAAGCCCTGTGATTGCTGGTACTGTTCTGCTTGTTGGATTCTGGTGTCTGTCAAGTCTGTCCCCCGATCAATCCGTGTTGGATCTCTGACCCTGGACTGTCTCGACTATGACCCTGGGTTTTGCCCATAATAAAACTCGCTTATCTCCGCATATGCGTCCGTCTCCTCACTCCCCGTTACACGGATTACCATTATGGAGAAATATAAGATCTTTTTCTTTAGTTAGAAATACAGCAAAATGATAAACATGGAGATATTTCAGAGGACTAGCCCAGCATCACTTAGGGATTCATCTCTCCTGGGGCACAACAAATAAGTCATAAAACACTGGTTAGAAATACCAGTCAAATCTAAGCGTCTGTCTGATTCTGATACATTTTTAAGGCAATTATCTGCCTGATATGAGTCTGTTATCATCGCGTCCCATAAAAAATTTGAAATTTTGTTTAAGAGAGTCGGTCTAAAATATGATAAATCCTCATAATACTTAAAACTGTGCAACATAAACTAGCACAGCGATGAAGTATCATCATTTGGACTGAACTCAGAAACATTAGGAGGAATCCCACCTCGGCATTCGACCCATCCGTGCAGTGAAGCACCACACACACTAGGGGGCACTGAGCACACTTGCCCGGAGTGGTGGGCAGCCCTATCCACAGTGCCTGGGGAGCAGTTGGGGGTTAGGTGTCTTGCTCAGCGGCACTTCAGTCATGTACTGTCAGCCGAGGGGATCAAACCAGCGACCTTCCGGTCCCAAGGCTGGTCCCCTAACCTCCAGCCCACGAGTGCCCCCTGCCCCCTGCCCCATGCCCCCTGCTAGTGCAATACTGAGTTGGACACGCCCCATATAGTCTGACCCAGTGTGAAATAAGTCGCAAATACTCTTAAAAGCTGCTGCTGACGTCCCTGTTTGACAGATTCCATGAAGGCAATGCTTTTTTTTCTTGCATCGACCTCTTAGTGGACTTACTGCAATCTTCTCAACAAGGCCTCAAACAAAGGTTCTCATCATTTTATCACAGTAAGCAGATTCTATGAATGAATAAGTCTCTCTATGACCTGCTGATGGACGACAGCAGCTGGGAGAAGTGAATGAAAGTCGGTATTACTGCAGTAATCTCGCCAAGCACCTCTTTCCATACTCGGAATACTGGACCGTCTGTGCTGAGTACGCCTAGCGAGCGTGCCTGTCTGCCGGTCTCTCTGTCTGTTTATGGTTTTGTCCAGGATTTGGAGCGAGATTGGTGGCGAGGTTGAGAGATTAGGGCTTGATAATATTTTCGGAGCTGGTGACCCGCTGGTGCTCGTACCTTTCTGTTCAGCCTCTGTTTAATTTCCCTCCTCTCCTCCTGCTCCGTCTGGTCGTTCCTCTCTGCAAGACACAGATGAGAAAATCACGTGTCAGCGTGAATAAATGAATAAGTAAATACCCACACGGAACAGTCCAAGAGATCCCATGTGCACGAGAGAGAGAATCACATGCTTGGTGTTTTACATGCTGCTTTTGTGGTTATCGTCACTCTCGTCAACAAAACCTTGCCGCTGTGGTCGAAAGAAAAACCTCGTATCTCCATTTCTGACGTTTTTCAGTTTTTGAGATCATTTGAAAATATATGTTGTTCTTTACATTGTATGTAAATTTCATGATGAATGGACTAAAAGAAATGACCTAAAATGACTTGGAAAGACGTCCGGTTCCATTGACTTACATTAAAAGTAAAGTGTGTTTTTTCCTTCTCCTGTAAAGTTACAGTTTTGGAGATACAAGGTTTTCCTCCCATAACAGCGATATGTCTGTGCTATATTTATGTTTGTCGTTTATGCCTAGTTTTGCACTGTTGCCTATTTATTGTATTATAATGTAATATTGTACTGCAGTGTCTTGTTTAATTGCCCTACATGGACATTTTTACTGTGTGGGTCAGTAAAAACTGGCCCGGTCCTCCACCTTATTAGGCAGTAATAGACGCATGTTACTCAGTAACTCTGCTGTTGTTGATCTTGATATTTTCAAACAGCTGAAACTGGCAATTTCTTTCGTTTCTGCTTTATTATTGACTCATTAAATCTTAATGCATCATACATTTCACTGTCAGAACAAAACCTCGTATGGCCATTTTTGTCATTTTTCGTTTTTTGTCATCATTTGAAAAGGCCTGTTGTTCTTTACATTGTGTGCAAATTTCATGATGAAAGGACCAAAACAAACGGCCCAAAAATGACTGAGGAAATATTCTGGTTCCATTGATTTCCATTAAAAGCGAAGTAGGTTTTTCCCTTCTCCTGCAAAGTTACCGTTTTGGAGATAGGAGGTTTTGTTTCGACAGCTGCGATTTACTCTTGCATCATTCTTAGTTTTATCTACATTCTTATTGCTTCCTTTAATTATATTCTTCTGTGATTTTTATCTTATTTTTTATTTTAAGCTGCTACTTTTAAAGTGCAAAAGGTCTTATATAAATAAAGTTAATTATGTATTTAAAGTAAATCCGAGATTCACCAAACCAACACCCTTTAAAACTGAAACACGTATCTCCCAAAACAGTAACAGGAGAAAACTTTCTCAGCTTTTAATGTAAGTTAATGTAAAGAGATGATGTTGGGGCATTTCTATTGGTCCAGTCATCATGAAGCATTCATACAATGTGAAGGACAGCTGTTGACAAAAATGGAGATACATGTTTTTCTTTGGACAGCGACAATATATAAAACCTTAACCATGTAAAGAAGCGTTTAAATGGTTCTTCGCATGTTTAAAAATGGTTTAAAAATGGTTTAAAAATGGTTTTATGTAGCACCAAAAACGTATCTGCCACTCTTACAAGCCATAAAGCCATTCTGGTTCCATATAGGGCTCTTTTTGTCAAGACTGGACGTTGTTCTTCTTTTCTTTTATTTATTTATTTACGGAAACACATGATCTTTCCGCCTAATCAGCACAGAGCCAGGGCCGCTGAAACATCTGTGCCAGCAGCTGCGCTGTACTGAAAAGCAGGAGGAACTCCTCGGGGAGGCAAAGGGATGCAATTTGTCCTTATTAGACAGCGCAAGCTCACTCCCTCGGCGTCCAAGGAGAAAGCAGCTCTTGTTCATCCCCACTTGTTTTCGTCCGTCCCCCCAACTTCCCCTGTCAGACGCTGAGCGGCCTGGATTATCCGTAGTCTCACTACGCTGGCCTGAGCCCCCACACGTGGATAACACTTCACTCAAATCCACTCAAATCGCTCAAACCAGGTCAGGCGGGGTTTTTTATTTACTTATTTGGTCAGATGTTCTTTCAGTGGTGCTGGGAGGAAAGTTCTTTGAATTTAAGTTTGACGTATTTCTTTGGTTTAATGCTGGATTCTAGTGGGGGGTGGGGGGGGGGGGGGGTGTTTGGGGAGGCAGCTGCTGTGACCCCGGGAACAGGTGCCCCCAAAGCAGGACACGGCTAGGAAGGAAGGTTTCAGAAGAGCAACCAGTTAAAAAGAGCTGCCACAGAAGTTACTGAGGAAGCAGCAGCGCGATGAACATACTGCACGATACGGATCGTGTGATCTGCTGAAATGATGATGCCTTCAAACTTTCCAGCAATGCTGATAAGCACTGTTTGTGGCCTGTGTGGTAAAAAAAAAAACTCCCCTCTAGGTTAGCAAGATGTACACAAACACTCATATATATATATATATATATCTCCATTTTTGTCATTTTTCAGTTTTTGACCTAATTTGAAAAAAGCTGTTACCCTTTACATTATGTGAACATTTCATGATGATTGGACCAAAGGAAACGACCCAAAATGACTTGGAAAAAGTTCTGGTTCCATTGACTTACATTAAAAGTAAAGTAGGTTTTTTCCCTCTCCTGTAAAGTTATGATTTTTTGTTTTTGTGATATATATATATATATATATATATATATATATATATATATATATATATATATTTTTTTTTTTTTTTTTTTCTGGACAAACAGAAAAGTACTGACCAATGAAATATCTCTTTAAAGTGAATTTCCCATGGAGCCTATATGTGTCACTTTCCAAAGAAAAACAAGGAGCCCATGTCCACAACCGCCGCTTTACAGGAGGGAAAAACCTTCTGTTAATGCGCAGAGCTTTTCTCTTTCAGCATTTTTGGAGCATTTCTACTGCAGCGATGATCGTGAACGCTGAGTGACGTGAGGCAGCTGCTGTTCATGTGTAGCTTTGAAGGGAGTTCACATCCTTTTCCTACAACAATTTGATTTTTAAATATAACTACTGGCTAATAATCACTGCAGTAACTGAATGAGCACCAAGTTATCCTTCACTGCATTAACCTAGAACCAGGCCCCAGTCACGGTAGAACTGCCCCAGATGGACCTCAATTAGTGAAATAATCAACAGGTAGCCTGGCGAGTCTATCAGGTGCAGCGCTTACAGCAGAAGGCACTCTGATAGCTTCAGTCTCCGGGTGAGGAGTGTGTGAGGAGTGGGGTGTGTGAGGAGTGAGTGGAGTGTGAGGGGAGTGAGTGGAGTGTGTGAGGAGTGAGTGGAGTGTGAGGGGAGTGAGTGGAGTGTGAGGGGAGTGAGTGGAGTGTGAGGGGAGTGAGCGGAGCGTGTGGTTTGTGATCATATCACACTCACGTTTGAGGATGTTTCTGCTCTCCAGCTCCTCCACCGCGGGTCTCTGGCTGAGCCTCCTGCGGAAAAACACCAAAATCACGTTCTGCACCATTTTCCCTCCTCAGCTCCGCTCAGTCTCTCCCTCTGTCCCTCTGTCCCTCTGTCCGTCTCACTGTCCCCCCTCTCTGCCTGACCGGCCGCTCATCCTACGACAAGCTCTCGAGGTCCATCTCGGGTCGAGACACCGCAGAGGCTGGTCGAGCCTGGAGGGCTTCCACATGAGGAGAGAGGCTGGGGGTGATTAGCTCAGCCCGGGATTCCCTGAGGAGGCTGAACGGGGCGAAGCGCTCTCGGTTCTCCGCGACCAAGTGTACAAAATCCGCGCCGACATAGGAAACAACGACACGCGCTTATAAACGGATGAAAAACGTCATATAAAGAGTAAAAAACGGCCTGAAGCGCAGCTCCGGTCTGACCCCGCCTGCTGCTCGGCGATGCTCGGAATGAGGAGACCCTCACGCCACCGCTGCTTTTCTCATTCCCCGTCATCAAGGGGGCGGGGCCTAGGAATGACTCTACCGAACCGATTCGCTATGAATCGATTCTTCTCAACGGCTCACCGTTACGTTAGAATCAGAATCAGAATCAAGCTTTATTGGCCAGGTGTGCTTACACATACAAGCAGTGGTGGACAGTAACTGAGTATCTGAGTAAATGTAATTAGTTTCTGTACTTTAGTATTTTTGGTGTATCTGGACTGAAGTTTCTCCGTTCTGGGCGACTTTTTCCTTTCACTCCACTACATTTTTCCTCCTACATTCTGAGAAATCTGTCGTTCCTTTTGGTTTCTGTGTGTATAAAAACGTAACATGTCAAAACGAAAGAAGCGCAAAGCCAGAGCACCAATCAGGGCCCAGCGGTCACTTTGTTTAGAGCTGGTTTTGACCTGTTGGTCATACCGACCCAGTGCAGCACGCGGTTCAACGTCAGCGCAGCAGCGTAAAACTTTGGGAGAGTCTGTTCAACATAAATGATGAACTAACCTAACTTTGTGTAAATAGAGCTCAATATAGAAATATGTCCACATATGCAGTCGAGACTGACGCGGCTTTTTTCTGAATTTCTACAAACACCATTTCATTTTATAGTAAATGAGTTCACTAATTAACTGGAGCCAAAATCTCTGTTCAGCTCATTCACTGTATCCTCTTTCACATTTTCTCAAAATAATGACTAATTTACTGAGATGGTGACTTAATACGTCGAAATTCCCTGCTAGAAAAGCCAGCATAGACCAGCATGCTGCGTTTGGATGCTGGGATACTGGGATGCTGGTCACCAGTAAAACATCATATTACCGGAGGACAAAAATATACTTTATTTTTAATGCAAGTCAATGGAACCAGACTTTTTATAAGTAATTTTGGTCCATTTATTTCGATCATTCATCAAAAAATCCATACATAATGTTAAAGGCATTTTGTTCAGACACAAGCTATATGCAGTGGTTTGGATGCTGGTGACCGTACTGGGTGACCAGCTAAACCAGCAACAGACCAGCTTTAACCAGCACAGACCGGCATGGAATTCATGTGCTGTGGTGTTTTTTCTATGTTACTTTCTCAAATTTTTGGCTTACCATCTCAGGATTTTCAGTTCAGTTCAGTTCAGAGTCCTTTATTAAGATTATGAGTTGTTCAAATGAAATCCAGTATTCAGGACTGTTCTGAGAAGCCAAGTCAAATTTCTGAGATAATACATCATCATTTTGAAATAAGTCAAAATCTCCAGGAAATAAGTCATTATTTTGAGACACCAAGTCAAATTTTGACATAGCGCTTCCAGAAACGGACAAGGAGAAAAAACAATTTTGCCGTCCCCTTTTCCTGGCAGTAATGGTCTTCCACATTATTATAACACGCAGGGAAAAATGAGTGTCTTATACACTGTAACCACGTTATTCTGTGTCACTGTGACTTGGTTAACTCCTCATTATTGCCCACTAATACAACCTGTGACATCAAATATAACTTCAGTTAAAATGGGCCAACTTTCTATACAGACTACTGAGCCATTCAGGCTACTGACAGACTGACCGGTTATAACAGGGCACATTTAGCAAGTTGTTTTTGGATGAAAGTAGGGCGATTCAGTGAGCTACTATGGGGAGATTCACTCGAAAGAGGCCCTGAATATTCGGTAATAACGCTCCCTAGTATGAAGCAATCTGAACCAAACAACGTGCAATGAGCTCCTCAGTGTACGAAGCTTCGAACAAGCCGGGACGCCCCTGCGTCGGAGCGATGAGGTAGGCGTCGGACAGCCATCACAGCGTTTAACCCCTTCACTCAGTCACTCAACGTCTCCTCAGGAGGGCGGTCTACAGTACTGACCGGTGCGCCTTCAGTGCCAACCTGGATGGATGGATGGATGGATGGATGGTGTTTGTGATGTACTGTCAAACACTGAAATGACGGGATCCCTTCTCGTGGTGGAGGCCATCCAAAAACATTTCAGGACACAGTCGATCTTCTGCAGCAATCGTCCACGACACCTCATGCTGTTTGGTTCAGATTGCTTCGTCCTAGCGAGAGTTATTACAGAATATTCAGGGCCTCTTTCGAGTGAATCTCATGAACACATGGCACCTGTTTGTGTATTTATCCATATAAAAAGAGAATTCCAGGTAAGAAGTGAGACACAGAATAATCTTTCTGTCCTGACAACAACCTTATCTTACTGTACGTTATCCACCCCCTATACACTGTCCCTGCTGACGGGAAGCAGGACGTGACGGGCCTGTTAAAGCGCAGTGGAGTCTTCATCAACATTCAGAACGATGTCTCAAAGGGAGAGCAACACACTGGAGGACAGCATTAGCCTTAAGAATAAGAGCAGACTGTAAAACTAATATCACACATTTACACAAGCCTATTAAATACATGGTGGTGTTAAGAGTAAACAGTGGTGTTAAGAGTAAACAGTGGTGTTAAGAGTAAACAGCGTGGCTATAACATGTTTCCTCATTCACAAGTGAGGATTTTACCACTTGTGCGATGTGAGGGGTGACCGCACGTCCACTTCATTTACATACGGCTGTAGGAATTCATAACACGACACAGTCCCACAAAGAGCCTGAACCGGTCTGATGGTAATTTTGCCGTTAAGAAACTGAGAAGAAACTTAAGAAACAAACTTACTTGCTTAAATAAATACTAAAGCGTTAAATAAAAGTATAAATAAAAACTAAAGACGTTCGCCATAGTAATAAGAATTTCAGCACTTTAAAAAATACATTTCTGTTTGTGATGAAACTGTAATAGAAAATACCAAATGTTAAACTTTTACGCAAGTAAAAATTCTATAATGCTGAATGGGGAAAAAGCTTGAATTATTATTATTACTGAATTATTTATTTGGGAAATTAAAACGTACATGCTGAATTATGAATATAAACCTACAATGAGAAGGTGGATGTTTAAGATTTTAAGGTTTTATTATTCGACTTTTATTAGAAATGTTTTTATATATATATAGTAACATTTTCAGATAAACTTTGGCCTTCATTCTTAAAAAAGGTCCTGAGTCTGTCCGGTTCACGACGTGGTCTTAAAGCGCCAAGTTGTTCTCACCTTTTTGAGCGTGTGTAGATTCTGTTCTGACCTGAAAGCAAACCCCAGATAAGAAAAGACTGGCTGGTGTCAGGAATCATCGTGAGAACTGCGCAAACGGGTTTTTAAGAAGAAATGGTTGGTGAATGAGGCCCATTGTTTCTGGATTAGAGCATCTTCATCAAACTGTTTATTATTATTTGTCAGCATTTTCCCCTTAAAATTCACAGCTCTGTTTCCGACCGTCTTGGTTTGCTGTGTTTCTTTGTTTTCCTTTCTTTTGGCCTTCCAACCGGAGTTTCACTTGGCGGGGGTCTTTAATTTGAGCCATGGTGACTGTATGAATAGCTCTTTTTTACCCTGTCGCACATTTTGCATGGTGTAGCGCTGTTGCTGCCAGCAATATGTACTAAACTCAAGAACAACAGTAAGGTGCTGATATCATTCTGTATGTAAAATGATGTGAATTAAAAATAAAGGCACACCATTTTTGCTTGACCTTCAAAACACTATGTGCAAAGGAGAAACCATGGCTCTTCAATGGAAGTCAGTTTCCTAGCGCTATGCTGTTCTGCATCTAATGTACAGTGGTACACTGACAATGTTCCTTTATCAATTGCCCCTAAAAAAAGCAGTAATCCATCTCCCAGAACAGACACGTTCAATATCAGAACCGGCACTATTTAACACTCCTTCTCCCCAGTGACAGATCCTAATTAAGGCAGTAGAGCCAGCCATCAGTGATTGTAACGCTGTGTTCCCGCTGTTCGATTGACGAGTGACATCAGACCGTGACAGGGATATGATGGCCATGATTCACGCAGACAACAGGCAAAAACACTTCATCTGCAGAAGCTGTTGATCAAAAATAATACCAGCAACAACAAGAACAGAAAAGCACTTCTGAACAAGCAGAAGCTATTTATGGCCTCTCTGATTGGCCCAGGTCCTGGAAACATAGGTGCATGGGTGGACACCTGGGGGCATGGTCCAAAAAAGCAGGGCAGTGGGGACGGCAGCTCAGCAGGGGCCTTAATGTGGTAAAATTTAAAAAGGATGAAAGTTTTTCTTTCTTCTGGCTTCTTCTAGAATCAAAGGCCCAGTCCCATTTCACCCCTCGCCCATACCACTGAGCCCTTAGTCCATAGTTCTGACGCCTGAAGCTCCAGAATGTACCTGCTGCTCCATTTAAGGTGGAACGGGACAATTCGAACAAGAATCTGGTGAATATCTGACTTCAGCTTCACATCACTGAAGAATTAGGGGTGATAATAAATAATTGCCCCCCTCTTTGAAGCCGTATGATCCCTAAATGTAACTAAAGCCCAGCAGTGAGGAGCTGGACTTTACCCTTCTCTGCTGTCACTGCAGGGTCGCCTACAGAGCGGCGCTAGTAGCTGTTAATGAAGTGATGCTCTGTTTATTTGAGGGTCTCATTTCAGAGGAGAAGATCTCAACCACTGCCCTGTAGCTCAGTTCCAAGGCAGTTGACAGACCAGTTTCATTTTTATGTGAACGTTTCAGACTTGATAAGGAGATAAGAGTCTAAATATAAACGAAACAGTTAAACCACATCCTGCATTGTTGCAGTAAATATGTGCAGCAACTCTGAGACAAAGCACACTTAACATGTTACTGCGACACAGCAGACGATCTCAATACATCATAAACATGCATTCAGAGTAAAGCCATGAAAATCCATTTCTTTGATACAAATTGATACTAAATTTTTTCATACAAAGAAAGCTGCAGCTGTGCTGTCCGTTTTAGCCCAGCTTTATCTTCTTATGGAGAGCCATGACTTCACAGTGTGGGGATTCTTACCCCTCCCCCCTTTCACTCCTCATTGCTCACCAGCAACTCAACATAGAGTTACAGCATATTACACTCAGAGACGGTACAGTGTGCTAGTTAATCTGAGTTATGGGGACAATATTTGATTTGATTATACTTTTTAAAAATATCAAAATGACATCAGTTCTGCCAGCAGAATGGCCACTAGGGGGCCTGCAAGAAGAGGCACCTGCATGCTTATTAATTGCAGTTTAGCTGCTAATTATTTTGGCCAAAATTGATCTTTTAGGTATCTTCACACATAAAAATCCAAACATTCCTCCAGTCACATTTGAGGATTCCATCTATTTAAAAAAATGTATTTCTGAATCCTAAAAGTAATAGAATTGTGGTGTGTTTTAAGCTTTCATGCATCATGTATTGTTGTGATGAATCGTTTGCTATAGAATCACAACTGAATCAAATCGGTTGGAAAAGAAAGACTTATACCCAAAAAATAAGTAAATATTAGAGTACAGCAAAAACTGCTCTCAAGCTACTTCAAAATGCTAAATGTCTGCATCCTCTTGTTCCTTGTCAAGACATTCTTGGCATTGCCTCCCTGTCAATGGCCATCCTCAGCCAGACAGCCTCAGACCGAGCTCCTTTACAAGTGGCCTCGATGTGCTTCACTTATCACACATTAAGGATTTGATGTACCAGGCAGCCCAGCAACATGTCAGAGCGATGAGGCAGCTGAGGGAAGCAGCCTTTAAAGGGAGTGTCAGAGCGTGGATGTGAGTCAGGGACCCTGGCTCGGGCACTGCTGCTGACCACTGAGCTGTGTCTTAATGCTCAAGCTTCCGCCCAACTTAGGGGACCGGGGCGCTCAGGAAGTCCCAGGAAAAGCCTGGATGGAAGGGAAGGGACTGCCCGTGGATTTGAGAGGCCACCAAGTGCAACCATGACGCCTGGAGGGCTGAAGGCATCAGATAGACTTAAAAGTGGTCCGTATCTACATCAAGCTTAGGAGGGTTTGAGGTTTTATATAACCTCCTACAAGCAGGTTGAAAAGGTTAGGGGATGTTTCTTGAATGGGAATGAGTCCTGAATGGGGTGCTGGGTGGAGTTCAGTCAGACAAGGCCAAGGAGCTGCATGAATAGCACGTTTTTATAGTAATACTTTGCCTTTTTTGTTTCTGAATCAGCGCTGGTCAGCTCGAATACAGCTCTAACACACACACTTTAGCTCCGGAAGGGCTTATTAATTACAACCCCATTTCCAAAAAAGTTGGGACACTGTGCAAAATGTAAATAAAAACAAAATGCAATGCTGTACAGATCATTTCAACCCTACATTTAACTAAAAATAGTACAAAGACAACGCACATCAATGTATATAGTTTTTTGAAAAATATATGCCATTTGGAATTTGAAGCCAACAATACGGTCCAAAAAAGTTGGGACGGGGCAACAAAAGGCTGGTAAAATTTGCAATGCTGTACATAAACAGGATCCAGAAATGCTGCCACCTTCTCTGGGCCCGAGCTCATTTAAAATGGACTAAGGTGAAGTGGAAAAGTGTCCTGTGGTCCGACGAATCAACAATTTGAAATTCTTTTTGGAAATCATGGACCCTGTCCTCCAGGCTAAAGACCACTTATCACTGCACAGTTCTCAAGCCAGTATTCATGATGGTTTAGGGGGGCATTAGTGCACATGGCATGGGTGACGTGCTGATCTGTGAGGCACCATTAATGCTGAAACGATATACATGTTTTGGCAACATCTGCTGCCATTCAGACGACGTCTTTTTCAGGGAAGGCCTTTATTATTTCAGCAAGACAATGTCAAACCGCATTCTGCATGTATTACAGCAGCGTGGTTCCGTATTAAAAGAGTCTGGGTGGTAAACTGACCTGCCTGCAGTCCAATGAGAACATTTAGTGCATTATGAAATGTAAAATACAGTAAAAGAGACCCAGAACTGTTGCGCAGCTGAAATCCTGTGTTAAGTAAGAACATAAAAAAATTCACTTTGAGAACAACAGCAGCGTTTCCTCAGTTCCCAAACACTTACAGAGTGTTGTTAAAGAAGAGGTGATGAAACTCAGTGGTAAACAGGCCCCTGTCCCAACTTTTTTGGAACATGTTGTTGGCATTAAATCCAAAATGGGCATATATTTTTTAAAACAATCAAATTGAGATGAGATGAGATTAATGAAGAAACCTTAAAATGGTTTCAAGCTAAGAACCACTTAGGAACTTTTATTTTAAGACTGCACATCACCATGTGACACGTAAAAGTCCCGATGATATGCCTGTCATATTACATGACAGTACTGCCGTGTTATTTATGTGCCCTGAGTCAAACAGATGACCTATCCAAAGCAACAAGTAAGCAACTGTTTGACGAATGCTGCCTGTAAAAAAATGTGAATGTACTTTCATTTCATTTCCAGACAACATCAGCTACCATTCCAATATGTGAGTTTATCATACGACGTGAGAAACGTTTTTTTTTTAAATTTAACACATAAAGGCACAATAAGCAATTGGTTCCGCTACACGGGCCTATAAATTTAGGTTTGCTGGCTAACGATTAATCATCAACTAATGACGGTCAATTATTTGACGCAGCCAAGGTTACAAAATGTACCTATACCAGCAGGACAGTCTAAACAAGCTCCTCAAAAACTTAGACATGAAAGCTGCCCTATTCCAGGCTGGACCTTAATAATTCATCAAATCTTCTGACCGACCCCAGGCCTGCCCTTTACTACACAGCGACACAAGAGATATCAAATACAGCGAGCCTCTGAGTGTCCCGGTGTCACCCACAGAGGGAACAACGTGAGTCCAGCTTCAAACGCACCGCTCTGGTGGTCACTTTCTCTGAAACGTGGCGCCCGAAGCACCAACCACTGGGACGGTTTCTAAACACCACAGAGATTCGTGATAGTTCCTCGAAATGACAGGTTCAGAGGGGTGGGGGCATTTCTGAAAATAGTGCCATACTGAGTCTCAAACAGAACATGCTAATTAATCTCATGAGTGGAAATGAATTACGCTTTCTCCACTTGCTGCTTTCGACCTTTTGACTTTTTGACCAGGCAAGTGTTTTTCCTTAAATAGACCCCTGAAAAGAGAACAAACACAAACTGATAATCCTGTTCGGTATAAAGCGCCTGCTATGGAAAGCCAATGTCCATTAGCGGCCTACATAGCAACTCTGTCCTTTCCAGCAACCAATTTTCCAACGAGTGGCCTGCTTGTATTGTTAGCATCTGTGGGGGGTGGTGGGGGTCATTCTGGTGCACATGCTTCACTGTTTGGCCACATTATTTAGACACATTGGTTAACGTCTCATCCCACTCTTCGGTTTATTGATACGATCGCCTCCTTCTCTTATGACGTTTATTCAAATCAAATGGGGTTTATTTTGGAGGCGATTTTCTTGTGCGCAACTCTGATGCAAATAAAGCCGCGCATGGTGGGAGCGAGGTTAATATGCAAATGCGTGCGCAGAATCATGGCATCTGATAATTAGCAATTGCTTTCAAATGTAAATATAGTACTGTAAACGTGGGCTGGCGAAGCGGCGCAGTGACAACATGTAATTCCAGATTTTGGGCTTTTTTAGCGTTGACGAGCTAACATCCGGCCCTAGCGTCATTAGCAACGCTACACATGTTGTTTGCCAGTTCCTGTGCTGCGATGGGCGAAAGCCTGACTAGCATTGGGCTCCTGCCTGATTGTGATGCTGTGCTTTATTTAGCCGGGCGTACCAGCCAGGGACGCACAGTCGATAGTGTCATTCAGCCGAGGTAACCGGTCCAATCTAGTGCCAGCATGAGAGATCCTGCAAGGGATACGGGATATGTGCTTATTAAAACAAAAACAGGGTTAAAGGACATGAATCCGATCTGCCGATGGCCCTTCAGCGGCCTCCTGGATCATCTTCAGAGCAACGGCCATGACAGACGGCGCAGCGCTATGAAAAAGTAATTAGGCGAGGCCAAATCTGTTCTCCCAATATACCACTGTGAACACAAACGAGCGATCTCACGGGAGCGTTTTAATTTCAGTAATTGGAAAAAGAGAAATTAGACAAAGCAAACATCCTCGAAGCCGAAATGACCCGTTTCCATTCCAAACCTCAAGGCACACACAGCGAAACAAAGAGGAAATCAGAGGACGTCTAAAAGAAATTAACTCTGATAATGGCTTTGAATGGAAATGATCTGCGAGGGACGGCAGAGAATGAGCTTGTGTTTATTTTATTGCATAATTCGCTCGCTTAGTGTGCCCGATATGAAAAGCAACCGTGAGGCGTTTTAATGCATGAGTACAGATCAGTCACGATCTACAGGCACTCAGCGCTCTGTACATTCCTGCGCCGTGGTGCTCGGTAAAGAATGTCCCCAGGGATTCTTGATGAACGTTTCAGCAGCTGTAATGAAGAGGCATCACGGCAGTGCCACTAGAAAGAAAAGAAAGGAGAGAGAGAGAGAGAGAGAGAGAGAGAGAGAGAGAGAGAACGAGATACAACCCTACTATCCATTATTGACCCAACTCTGTTGCCTAGCAACTCCAGTTGCCACCGAACAAGTGCCAGGGATGGTAATGATTGCGGAGCACCATCATAGGGGAATCGAGTTAGTCGTGAGTCGTGCTGAGCCGCTGCTGCCTATGAACTGTGCCTTGGCTTTATTTAGAAGCTGACTGGGTTTTCACATGAGGGGCTGTTGTGACTCCTAAATGAGGAAAATTAGAGTAAAGGCCGTTTTTATCGGCACCGTGTGGCGCATGTTACAACATGTCATGATTTCTAGATCAACAGATAATCTCTAAAGCTCAATTTTTTTTCAGCTGCTGAACAGTTCGGGGGCTTCTTTGTTGTATTTTTCATTGCACAATGCGCCAAATGTTTTCAGTGGTGACAGGTCTGGGCTGCAGGCAGGTCAATTTAGTGCCGGGACTCTTTTAATACAAAGCAATGTTTTTGTAATACATGCAGAAAGTGGTTTGTCATTGGCTGAAATAGTCAAGACCCTGAAAAAGACGTCGTCTGGACGGCAGCATATGTTGCCAAAACATGTATATATCGTTCAGCATTAATGTGCACTAATGCCCCCCTAAACCATCATGAATACTGGCTTTTGAACTGAGCACTGATAACAAGCTGAGTGGTCTTCAGCCCGGAGGACAGTGTCCATGATTTCCAAAAAGAATTTCAAAAGTTTATTCATCGGAACACAGGACACTTTTCCACTTCCCCTCAGTCCATTTTAAATGAGCTCAGGCCCAGAGAAGGTGGCAGCGTTTCTGGATCCTGTTTATATTTGGTTTCTTCTTTGTGTTTTAGAGTTTAACAGCGTTTGTGGATGCAGTGATGAACTGTGTTCACAGTCAGTGGTTTTCAGAAGTGTTTCTGAGCCCATGCAGTGATTTCCACTACAGAATCAGGTCTGTTTTTAATGCAGTGCTGCCTGAGGGCCCAAAGATCACGGCCAGCAGATACTGGTGTTCAGCCTCGTCCCTCACAGACAGAGATTTCTCCAGATTCTCTGAACCTTTAATGATATTATGTACTGTAGACGATGAAAAGCATTGAGAAACTTTATTCTTGAATTGTTGCGGTATTTACCCACACAGTCTTTCACAGAGTGGTGACCCCTCCTCATCTTTACTTCTGAAAGACTCCGCCTCTCTGAGATGCTCTTTATACCCAATTCATGTTACTGACCTGTTGTAAATCAACCACCAGGTGTTTTTTTTTTCAGCATTACACAACTTTACCAGCCTTTTGTTCCCCCGTCCCGACTTTTTTGGAACATGTTATTGGGATCAAATTGAAAAATGGGCATATATTTTTCAAAAAACTATAAAATTTAAATGTTTCAATATTTAAATTGTTGTTTTTGTACTATTTTCAATGAAATATAGGGTTTAAATGATTTGCACATCATTGAGTTTTGTTGTTAATTATATTTTGCACAGCGTCCCAACTTTTTTGGAAATGAGGTTGTATTACAATAGGCAAAATGCTCCCTTTTGAATAGGAAAAAGTAGGTTTGTGGTAAACAAGTGTGATGAATACTTCTCAAATGATGAACTGTAATCATGTACAGTACTGTGCAAAAGTCAGAGACCATCCTTCATTTATTTCCAGCCAAAACCCAATGAAGCATATTTTTCCGCGTCAAAATAAAAGGCAAAAGACACATTTAACAGAAAATTACACTGAACAACTAAATGTTATATCATTTTGTCAGTATTTAGTTTGTCCACCCTTAACCTTCATTAGAGCTTCCGTTCTTTTTGGGGCCACTTATTTTCAGTTAATGGAAATCCGCAAAGTTCAGTCTTAAAAGTTGGCTGCATTTTCTGCCTCTCACAATCGACTTTGAGGTTTGCCCTCGGGGTGGTCAGCCCATTGATCTGAGAACACCAGCAGTTCCTTTGTTTCCAAACATTATAACTATGTATTTGACAGTTTCGGTGGTCTTGCACGGTTGTGAGGAGTCCCATTTTCTGCATTCCTGCTTCATAAACATAAATTTTCTCTGTTTTGTTCCTTAAATCTTCTCAGAAATGTCCCCTAAAAATGAATAATAGCAATTTTAACAAGAAATTAAACAAACGAGGGGTCGTCTCACAGTTTTATGAGTACTACAACAGACACAGCACGACCTATACATAGTTCAGCACTGTCTCTACAACACAATAGCTCTGTTAATTGTATGGAGCCTGACATAAAGGCTATATAATAGAGCATATTATAATCTGAAAACCTAATTACATCCAGAAGAGAAAAACTGTGTGAGGAGAGCAGCTGCGAGTGGGCGCCTTGGTATTTTAGCAGCAGCCCGAACACCATCAGACGCAAATACCCAGCTGCCCTTGTCCCTCTTCTTTCTGCTTTTGTGCCAGTTCCCTCCGTCACACGCCCCTCTCGCTCTCTCCTTGTTCACAGCCAGCCTGCGGAGGTGGAAGGAGTAGTAGCTCGGCTTGGCGTTAGCATAATGCATCAGCCTGCTGGGCTATTTTTAGCCTCTCTCTGAAGGAGAGCAGCTATTGATAGAAAGGTCACCCCAGGAGGAGCTCAGGGAGCTGCTGGGGAGCTGGGTGACGGGCAATTGGCTGCGGCAAGTCAGGAAATTGTTGACAATGTCTGCCAGACCTTGAATACACTGCGGCTATTGTTTTCAGTACGCACCATTACGTCTGTACATACTGAATCCACCACGGACAATATTGCATCATATCATACCTGCATATCACTGCTGTTGGAAGAAAACCTCATATCTCCTTTTTTGTCGTTTTTCAGTTTTTGACATTATTTGAAAATACCTGTTGTCCTTTACATTGTACGTAAATTTCATGATGAATGGACTATAAGAAATGACCTACAATGACTTGGAAAGACGTCTGGTTCCATTGACTTACATTAAGAGTATGGTAGGTTTTTTCCATCTCCTGTAAAGTCACCAGTTTGCAGATACGAGGTTTTCTTCCGACAGCAGCGACACACTGCTCAGGGTGGGCACTGTGGATTCATGTATACAAATCTGAAGACATCTGCTTCATTTTACTTTTACTTTATTGTAATTTGCCTCTATGTGGTTCTAATTATTGTGTATTGAATTTTTCTTAAAGCAAAGTAGAAAAAAATCAAACGTATTGCAAATGCAGTCGATCATGTCAAAGAGGCACTGGAGCAGTGGGTTGGTTTAATCAGAGCGGGGAAAGGGGTTGGGAGCGTGTGGTGGTGGGTGGGTGGGAGGGTGTTGGGGGGGGGGGGGGTACGTTTTCTTGCCTTTGTGGGGTAGCAACAGCCTGCATGACGTGGAGGACTGATCAGGGCTCCTGCTGCAGTTTTTCCGGTGTGGGCCGGCGACGCAGTGAGCTAAAAATAGCAATAGAGAGGGATCCCCCCGTTCCTGGCTCCACCCACCACTGCGCTCTGGTGCAATGTGCCACAATTAAACTGCTGATGTGCACAAAGCTGCATTACACAAGAGCACATAAGTAGGATTCAGCAACACTTGGAATCAATTACGTTTTGTGTTATTCGTATATATAATAATATATACTATAATGTATTTAATGCTGACTGAAATATTCTTTTCCACATTCAGAAGGTATTTTGAATATTAATTGCTGTTTATTTGCTGAATTTAATATGTTGGGAGAACAAAAAATAAATAAAACATACAGTATGGCCTGTGCAAAAGTTACAGCACATTATATATATACATATATATATATATATTCAGCATGTTAATTAGATATGGTGCACTACAATTTGCAGGAAAATGCCATATTTGCCATATTTAAGTGTGCTCTGTGTAGAAGATGTGTATTTATTTTCGCTTAGAAATTCAATAAAATATGTAATGTGACCAGAGATGTTCAAATATTTGCATACGACCTAATTATCTATCTGGAATCACTTATTAAACGATTCATTCCGCATACAATTCTAATTACATCAATATCTCCTATGGTCTAGACTGAAATACTACAAGCTAGACACGGACAGATACCGTCGCATGTTTTATTCAATATTTCAAGCATTTTGGAAACACAAGAATATTAAGTGGTAAATGCCTTACTATTTAATCTTTACAGTCCATTTTTGTGAAGCCTTGAAAATAGATGGCCACCTTCAAAATATGCGGCAAACATTTTATTACACCTTCATTTTCCACGATATACGGCTTTCTCAGTTATTTTAGAATCATCTACAGCTCTGTTCATCATTCCTGACACATCTGGATTTTTTTATAGCTTCTTACCAATAATTTAAAACCTGTGATGTCAGAGCAGACAAGAAGACCACAATTAATATATGAATGCATCTGCAAAGCCAAATTGGTTTCATATTACAAAACACTGACCGCAAGCTTTTGAACGATGTCCGAATGATGCGCTGCACAAAAGCAGCTCCGGTGGAAGAGGCTATTGATCCAGCCTCAGAGGACCAGACACACAGTTTCTATTTTAAGCACCAGGCAAAGGCAAATTCTGCGTCAGTTGCATAACACTACTACTACTGCTATAAAGATACCATAGCCAGCGCTTTCAGCCTGCTGCACTCCGCCTACACGCTGTCCGAGGCAGTAATATAAACAGAACCACTGCAGCGAAATCACATCAACTGATTCAAGTGACAGCACCTCATTAGAAACAGTGCTAAAGCATTACCTTTGCTATTAACACGGCTGCATGTAAGATCTACACACCCTTCAGTTTCATTTCTATTCGATTTTCCATTTGTTAGTAAATTGTTTCTTAGTAAATTGATCACGAAAGTCATTCGGAGTTGATGTGAGCTGTAGAGAAAGTTACCGAACCCAAATTTTTCACTGTGGTGTAATTGTGGTTATACCTCTAAAAGGTACCTAGCAGAAAGTTATTACATGAAATAGTTAAGACTATGTTGCCTGGTGTCCAAGACTGTTTTGTAATGAAGATTTTGGCCTAAGTTAAAAAAACAATTAAATACCATTCATGGCAGAGAGGCATATGTAGGGTCCCCAAAATATCTTCCCACCCAATAGATTTACTATTATTTCACCATTATCAACAACACATAAAAACAGAAAGGTGACTGCTTTAGAGGGGCACTATAGCTACAAGGCTCATGTAACAAGTTGGGCAATCTTGGCCTATGTGGTCACCCACAAATCCATGCAGCTAGTGCAACCTCACCTTCAAATGCCCCGCCCACAAATGTAAACAGACCTTCTGATATTTATTGGATGAAAAGTTGACCACAGAATGAAACTTTTTTCAGCTGAATTTTTCCCCAATTCTGTCCCGTCCAATTCTACCCACTAGTTAGGACTCCCTGAATCACAGGCTTCCACCGAGACCTGCGGCACCACCGCATCTTTTCGAACCGCCACTCATGCAATGTCACTAGACAAAAGCGCCAACCTCCAGATCTGATACGTCATCAATGCTGACCAGCATCGCATCAGGTGATGGGGGGAGAGGAGGGGCCGTCCTACCCACCCAGAGAGAGCGAGGCCAATTGTGCTCTCTTGGACTCCTGGCCACGGACAGCTGTAGCATCACCAGGGGGTTCGAACTCCCGATCTCCTGAATGCTGGTTGCGCCACCAGTTGAATCCTGATTGCCTGGTCTTGCTGAGCTTCTTGGAAGCAGATATTTGCTTGATTGATAAAAGTTTGTGAAGTCACGTCCTTGACCGTGGACCGTGACTATTAGAGTTAAGTCTTCAATATGAGCCATAAATGTCAAACTTCCAGTGAAAATAATGGAATACCCATTTTGCCACTGACAGCCTTGCGCCAACATGCAAGCACAGCATAAGCTGTAGCTCACCACATGGTTTAACTTGAGATACAATATGGCCTGTAACTCACTCACTCACACATGTTTAGCAGGCTGGAGATTCTCCACAAGGGGCGCAATTATTCTCAAACAGCAATTGCTTCTTAAGAGCACTGGTTTGCAGTGCTGACACCATGTGCTTGTTACTACAAAGAAAACATGCTGTATTTGAATACTTTGTAAACGAATACAAAGATTAAATATGCGTACATTTGAATAACCATGTTCTTCCCTAAACAGGTTGGTTTGCATTTCTGACACCATATTATGTGCTGCCCTCTATATAAACGGGCAAACATTTGTCACATATCATCAGGATCCATCCAGTGAAACCAATTATTCTGATTTTGATATACCACTCCATCAGAAACAGGTACTTTACTGGCCAGGGATCTGGCAAGAAATTCATTTGAAAGATTAACAGAGTCATCTTTTTGGGCCATATAACAGCAGCTAAAATGACAAAGCTTGGAACTCCACAAACATTAAACTGTACAAAGTCCCTACTAACCCTGAAACAGCAAAGAAATCACACTGAAGAAATGTTCTCTCTGAGATTCTCTCAGGAAGCCAATCGGCACACTCTCCCTCCTGCCCATTTCAGAACGTAAGGATTGCTCTGTTCCAGCCGTCTGAAAAACAGGAATGAATGCAAGGCCACTGACCTGCAGCTCTCCAAAGCTTTCACAACAGAGACCGAGAGTGCATTCAGAAATACACAGCTATGATAATTTACCTGATGTCTACGCTCAGTAACTCTATGTTCAAAACTATTATTAAGCCCATACATCTCATTCCTTAGGGCGGCACGGTGGCGTGGTGGGTAGTGCTGTCGCCTCACAGCAAGGAGGGCCTGGGTTTGATTCCCCGGCCGGGTGATCAGGGTCCTCTCTGTGTGGAGTTTGCATGTTCTCCCCGTGTCTGCGTGGGTTTCCTCCGGGTTCTCCGGTTTCCTCCCACAGTCCAAAGACGTGCAGTCAGGCCGATTGGGTGTGCTAAATTGTCCCTAGGTGTGAGTGACTGTCTGTGTGTCTGTGTGTCTGCCCTGCGATGGACTGGCGACCTGTCCAGGGTGTATCCTGCCTTCCGCCAGAAGACTGCTGGGATAGGCTCCAGCATCCCCCATGACCCTGACGGAGAAGCGGCTTAGAAAATGGATGGATCTCATTCCTTCTCATTAGAAAGCAAACCTCAGTAAGCTGTCAGCATGCAATTTAATATTAATTTAATATTAAATGTATTTCGTCACAAAGAACTGAGGAAATCAAAAATGCAGATTCTAAGCTTTCAAACTATTATACATTTTTATGGTTCTAAGTAGAAAATGTGACATTTTGTTATGAATTGAATCTGATTGAAAATTTCTGTTGTGTGAACCAGCTTGTTTTGCAGAATGAAAACAAATGACTTCAAAACAAACTGAAAAGTCAGAAGTGCAGACCCGTACCTGTACATATAAATGTATTATGTAACTATGTAAATAATCCTGTAATTATGTCATGACATGTGTCATTGGTTTTCTAAGTTTAAATGAGTTTATATTCTCTACCTAGAACAAACAAATATGGCATTTTCTGCAGTTTAGTGCACAATTTAAACTTTTTTTGCTGAATTTAACATTTTGGAATAAACATACAATATAGAATGTGGCAACTTTAATAATATGTTGAATTCAGGTAATAAATAGTAAGCATAAATTAAAATGTGCAGCAGGGTGCTCTCTGTAGAGAAGGTGTTACTTTCAGCAAGAAAATCAACAAAACGTCATCTGACCAGGGGTGGGTAAACTTCAAACCTATCTATCCATCTGTCTTTTGTTTTAGGAGTTTCTTCTTAACCCTTGTGTGGTGTTGATGTGTTTGTTACTCAGTGGTCTGGTGGACCCACCGCAGTTTTGTTGTTTTAAATCAATACTGTCATATCAATTTATATAAAAATACCAGATGTTTAAAATGTCACAAGTGTCCAGCGTAGGGTTCTCCTGTAGCAGCTGTAGCCAGTCAGCAGCCTGTCCATGTTGTCCACCCTCACACACACACACACACACACACACACGCACACACTAACAGCAGGCCATGTAGGAGGAGAACAGAGTGAAGGACACAGCACCTCCACACTTTTACTCCCCGTGGGTTCAGCCCAACACCACATGTAATATAAATGTGTGGGGGTGAACAGAGTGAAGACCCTGAAAATGGGTTATTTTATATGTTCTTCACAGAAAATGAGCAAAGACCGAGAATCTGAGGCTGAAATGATAATAAATCGTATTATTTTCTCTTTTGGTAAACATTGAAAATGGGTCCCACAGACCTGAACACCACACAAGGGTCAAGACAATGTCAACAACCAGGCTGGACAAAGAAGACAGCTTGAATCCGTCCCCTGCTGTTCTCTGACTGAGAGGGACAAGCACCTGTGTTTATCCACTGTGTGTAGCGCACACACACACACACACACACACACACACACACACACACACACACACACACACACACGTGATCTGCAGGTCTCCAGTTACGCAGCAGCAGCAGGTCTATGCTGAGTGACTTTAGGGGCTTCCCTTCTCCCTCTGACTCACTGATGACTAAACTCTGACTATAACTGCTTTGGACACGACACACTTTCAATGTTGATTTCTTTCATAAGACTGGAAACGTCCATGAATACAAAAATCTCAATATACACGGCCAGCATGGTCATAGATTATTTAACCAACAGAACACAGAGGGAGTGTTTTATGGTGAAATAGCATCCCGGCTGTGATCTGGTGGCCGTAGATCATCACAGCCGTGATGTTATTGGTGATAACTCCCTCCTCGAGTGTCTCTACTGCTTTAATACAGCAGTTAAATAAATACAGTAAGAAATGAATAAACTGGCCGTGAACGCGGCTTTAATATGTTTTAATGTTCAGTTCCTTCCTCCTAATTAGAGCTCCTTAACGAGCAGCTCGTTGCTACGTCAGAGTAACGAGCTCCGCCCACTCGCTGCTCAGACCGACTGACAGTCTGGGAATTTAGTGTCGTCTTGTCTTCAGACTCGGACCAAATCAGCTGTCGGTCAAATGTGATCTTAAAAGTGTAGGACACACTAAAGCCAGGCAATAAACCAAAAAAAATGATTCCATCACAACTGAACCATTCCAGCACAACGGTTTCCTATCACTAAGTGCATTAATACACAATTCAACTGCTGTGTATGGTTATATGTGCTTACACTAAGTTTCAGCCATGGCCAAAGTGGCTCATTTAATCAGATTTTATAATGAATCTTTGAGACGTTATTGGAAAGTTTGGGAATTTTGTCTGAGTATGGCATCTTAACTATAACTGTCCACTGCCAATATGCTGCATTAACACTGGTGCTTTACTGTACAATCACTTTATAGGTGAACGCATGGGTCCTTCCTGTTACCAGCCTCATCAAACATTCTCACCCCTGCCTGTCACACACTATGTTCTCATGCTACTATTCCGAGATTGTTTACAGCTATATCATATGTACCATCCATAGCATTCCGTGGAATGATGACCTGATGCATATAAATGCTGCCAATACTGTACACAGCCTCCTTTATTGACCAATGTTAGAACATGTGTGATCCAGAAGGCCCCAGGCCTGACCGGCTCAGACCTGTAATGGTTTGTCCTCACAGCACCAGTCCACCCTCCCTTTTAAACCCACCCCTGCTGCCCTCTGCTGCTCCCTACTGGATTGATTTTCCGGCCCTGGGTTGTGTAAGATGCATTGGAGCAGGCTTTATGTAAGCTGTTTGTGAGGGGGTTTGTAATGGCCATGCTCGCTGGCAAGGTCCAAACACAGCGGAGGGCTTCAGCACCTCACAGAGGACCTGCAGCGAGCCCCCTGCGAGGCCTGAGCTACAGTTACACCTGAGATAACATGACACACAGTAAACCCTGACGCTATCCTAGATACAATGCTTTTGGTTCAAGGGAATCGTTTTCAATATTCCCACCCAACACCAGGGAAAATATTTTTGAGATCCGCACTGACCTGCAGGGGAAATACATTCAATATTCTCACAAAACATTTAGGGCAAACATTTCAGATCCCCAACTCCCATCAGCAGGGGAAACCTTTCACATTTCAAACTGTACATTTCCAGCATTCCTACCAAACATTAAGGGAAGCATTTTTGATATTACCACCAAACTGAAGGGAAAACTTTCTCGAAACTCCCATGAAAATTCAGAGCACTATCTTCAATATTCTCACCTAGCTTCACAGGACTATTTTCAGCCTTCCCATCAAAATCCAGAGGGCTATTTTCAAATGATTTTTGATATTCCCATCCAAATTCAAGTAAAGGATTTTCATTATTGTAACTGAATTGTAATGAACACTGTGGCTTTTGTGACTTTTCCCATTGAATTTCATGGAAATGTATTATTTTTATTAACGCCACTGAATTCCAGAGGAACATTTTTTAACACATTTTCGATATTCCCATCAAAATCAGAGGAAAAGATTTTCCATATTCACACCAAAAATCTAGATCTAGATATGCATTTCAGTATATTTTCAAAAACCAAACACCATATGCCTCCCTTGAGACTCTACATCACATGGAACTGCAGCGTCCATTGCAGGTTTAAGGCTAGGAGCTGGCCTGGGTTTTCCATAACGACGGCCTCACATGGCAGGACCTGCTGTCAATTTCCGATGACAACAACAGAGCTCAACACGGAGGTGCTCAGATGTCTGTCTTTAACAAGTCACAGACTCTAATTAGAATTGTCTTCTTCTTTGCACGTGGACGTCCACGCTGAACGACTCAGAAGGCAGACAACAATAGCACTGACATGAGCGTCATGCTTTATTAATGACAGGGTTGTGAGTTGTGAAATGGCCCTGGTGTAGATGCAGAAAATCCCTCGTGGCAATACACGATCCGAGCGTGTGAACCTCCAAAGCTGCACAAGGGGACAGCAGGCTGTGTGAGAGAGGGGGGATATCAGAGAGGGATCGGACCCATTTTCCCCACTGTAAGTATAAAATGTATCAACGCTGAAAATATTAATATTTATCTAGAATTCAGTCCCGATTTATTGATTTTTCAATAAACTGTGTGTACCAACCCCTTTGCCTTTATAAAACATTTCTAACACACAGACTCTTGTGGTTTATCGTTTTAAAGAGCCAAGTCCTACATGGACTCGCTGACGGCCGTGTCGGAGAGGAGGACGCTGTCTAAGCTGCAGGTCATTATGGACAATGGCTCCCACCCACTCTACGACATGGTGATGAGACACAGGAGCTCATTCAGTGCAAGACTCATTCTACCGAAATGACCACAGAGCGCCACAGGAGGTCATACTTACCTGTGGTCATCAAACTCTATAACTCCTCCCTCGGTGTGTGATTCACAAAGCGTGGCTCATCTGTGCAAAACTCAATACCAAACAGTTCATAAGTGTAATAATAATAACTGTGTGCAAAAACTCAGAGGGACAATAATTTGAACTGCTTTATACTAGATTAATATTTATTATCACAGTCACCGCCACTTTACTGTATTAATAAGTACTTAAATCTTGTGTACATATCGCAAATTTCTGTTTATCTTTGTTTTAAATTATTAAAGTGTTTATTCTTTTACATAAATGGTTGCAACTGTAACAACTGCGACTTCCCTCTGGGATCAATAAAGGATTCTGGTTCTGATTCTGATTGTCTTGCCTTGTATTTTATTTCTCTGTTGAGGTTCACTTGGGTTTTATATACAACCTCATTACCAAATAAGCTGTGATGCTGTGCAAAATGTAAATAAAATACAATGTTGTGCAAATCATGTAAACCATATATTTAATTGAAAATACTGCAAATACAACAAAAGAAATTTTATTGTTTGTTTGAAAAATATATGCCTAATTTGAATTTGATGCCAACAGCACGTTCCAAAAAAGTTGGGATGGGGCATCAAAATACCTGGTGATTCACTGACAACAGGTATAAAAAGAGCATCCTAGAGAAGCTGAATGTTTCAGAAGTAAAGATGAGGAGGGGTCACCACTCTGTGAAAGACTGCACGATCAAATATAGCAACAATTCAAGAAGAACATTTCTCAACGTAAAGGAACAAAGCACTTTTGCTTTTCACCGTCTACGGTACATAATATCCAATGAATCTGGAGAAATCTCTGTCTGTGAGGGACGAGGACAAAAACCAGTATCTGCTGGCCGTGATCTTTGGGCCCTCAGGCAGCACTGCATTAAAAACGACATGATTCTGTAGTGGAAATCACTGCATCTACAAATGCACCCTAAAATGTAAAAAGAAGAAACGAGATATAAACAGAATCCAGAAATGCTGCCACCTTCTCTGGGCCCGAGCTCATTTAAAATGGACTGAGGGGAAGTGGAAAAGTGTCCTGTGGTCCGAAGAATCAACATTTTAATTCTTTTTGGAAATCTTGGACACTGTGTCCTCCGGGCTGAAGACCACTCAGCTTGTTATCAGTGAACACTTCAAAAGCCAGTATTCATGATGGTTTAGGGGGGCATTAGTGCACATGGCACGGGTGATGTGCTCATCTGTGATGGCACTACTAATGCTGACTGATATATATATATATATATATATATATATATATATATACACACACACATGTTTTGGCAACATATGCTGCCATCCAGATGACGTCTTTTTCAGGGAAGGCCTTGATTCTTTCAGCAAGGCAATGTAAAACCACATTCTGCATGTATTACAGCAGAATGGCTTTGTATTAAAAGAGTCCAAGTGCTAAACTGACCTGCCTGCAGTCCAGACCAGTCACCACAGAAAGCATGTGCTGCATTATGAAATGCAAGAAAATATGACAAAAGAGACCCTGAACTATTGAGCAGCTGAAATCCTGTGTTATGCAAGAAGAGGAAAACATTTCACTTTCAAAACTACAGCAGCGTCTCCTCAGTTCCCAAACGCTTGCAGTGTTGTTAAAAGAAGAGGTGATGAAACTCAGCGGTAAACAGACCCCTGTCCCAACTTTTTTGGAACATGTAGCTGGCATCAAATTCAAAATGGGCATATATTTAAAAAAATAACAATAAAATTTCTCATTTCTCAGTTTCAACATTTGATATGTTGTCTTTGTAGTATTTTCCTTTCAAAATAGGCTTTACATGATCTGCACATCACTGCATCCTATTTTCATTTACACTCTCCACAGCCTCCCAACTTTTTTGAAAACGGGGTTCTACAAAAATGTACACAATTCAGTTTTACACAGCTGTTTTCCTTCTCTCCATACCTTGAAATAAACAAGCTGTTTGTGGTCATGTTCCTTTAAGACTGATATAAGACTCATCTCCGTTCTGATTGGCTTCTTGCTTTTTGGAACCAATTCTACCAAAATAGTCCGTGCTGAGTCATGGTGAAATTCTAGATATTGTAGTGTACTGAATCGGTTCCTAGGGAGTCAGAATTGAATCAAATCATGAGGTCAGAGATTTACACCCCTACTCTCCCTACAGGGTCCTCTTGATCTAGCGCTCAATTACAAGGCTCAATGCTAACTTCATCACGATTAGTGTTAGAACCTGCTGAGAATTTGTGGGGAGGCTCAAAGCGAACAGAAGCGGGGAATAGAGGGGCTTAACGGGCTTAATGAGGCTGATTTGGCCTGCACTTGTAAAGCCTGACACTTTGTATAAGCAACAAGCCTTAACAGCTAAGCTAACAACATGGAAAACTAATTCCTTCTTAAAAACCCACCAAAGGCACCAGGAGATGTGGGCAGGTTCTCTTACAGTCCTCTGTTCACTCGATCTGTCTATTATTGCTCTGCTGACTCGTAGCAAGAAATCACAGGCCATTTTCAGCCCCTGAGATTCCTGACTGTGCACTTCTTTAATATTACATTCGCACAATTGAGTGGGAATTTATAGGAGCCAAAGGGATATTGCGGAAAAACGAATGAGGTCAGTTCCCTGAGTGAGTAAGCGGGCTTAATTGCCTCATCAAGGGAAGGTTATTGGAAACGACAGGAGTGCTAATTATTAATAAGCCCTCTTGATGAGTAAATATGAGAATATCTCCCATTAAACGATAAGGAATCCCACAATGGAGCCCAAGAAACACATCCTTCCTTCGATAGTGAGGATGAAATAATGAGAGTGATAATATTTCTAATATTATCCAGTCGCAAAGTTTAAAATAGACAGTTATTGTTCCTATTACTGCAACAATAAGAAGTTAAGTATGGCTCTATTCCGATTCTATTTATTCTCGTTTCCTAAATAAGGCTTAAAGGGGAGTTTCGCTGATTTTTCAGAATATCTGCATAAAAGGAGACACAGCAAAAAAGTCAGAATGGTTGACAGTGGTGGTGATGGGAACCAGACATCCGCAGCTTTTCATTTCTCTAAAGGCTACCACACTGGATGCTGTTGCATGGAATGGCTCTGAATACACCGCCTGATGTCGGAGACACTGTTTTATGATAGATTTGAGATAATGTTGTAAATGTTTTGGTCATTTTAGAGGGAAACGCAATGATTACATTTGCATTGTAGCCATTGTAGGTAACTTTCTCTACAGTTAGACCAAGACAGCACAATTTGGTCTTTCCGAATGGGTGAGACGGCCCCCCCCCTCTCTCCATCACTCAGCATGATGCAAGTGGCTCCCAGCGTGGGGGGACCTAGCTAGTGGGCAGAACTGGACACAACTAAGCTGGACAGTGAAACTGGGACAAAAGAAACAAACCAAAAACACCCACTCTAGGTTACTTTACGTCACAACTGAAACATGCAAATACTGAAAAAAGCAGTGGAATTGTCCTTTAACAGACACTAGAATAAGAAGTTGGGTGAACAGAGCCTTTTCTGTGCTCTTAAGTAGGACTGATCCACTGCATGTATCATGTTCACCTTCATTATACATTCATTACACTCTGTGTCCAAAAGACACTCGTCCATTTAACATTTCTTCTGAAATCACACAGTATTTGTCCCCTTTTATGCAGCCTCCACCCTTCTGAGAAGACTTGTTGTCGGAAGAAAAATGCTTTATATACACATTAAACTTGAAGTACTATGCCTGGGTGTGATTTTAGACTCACTGAAATAGATTTTAGGCGGCACGGTGGGTAGCACTATCGCCTCACAGCGAGGAGGGCCTGGGTTCGATTCCCCTGCCGGGTGACCGGGGTCCTCTATGTGTGGAGTTTGCATGTTCTCCCCGTGTCTGCGTGGGTTTCCTCCGGGTTCTCCGGTTTCCTCCCACAGTCCAAAGACATGCAGTCAGGCCAATTGGACATGCTAAATTGCCCCTGGGTGTGAGTGACTGTCTGTGTCTGTCTGCCCTGCGATGGACTGGCGACCTGTCCAGGGTGTATCATGCCTTCCGCCCGATGACCGCTGGGATAGGCTCCAGCATCCCCCCCGCAACCCTGACAGAGAAGCGGCTTAGAAAATGGATGGATGGATGAAATAGATTTCTAAGAAGTATCACTAAAGTTCAGCCTTTTCTATCTCTTGAAACTTGTTCATGCGTTCGTTACAGCAGAGTTGATCACTGTAATGGTCTTCTTACTGGAGAAAACAATACGCCCTTTACAACTCGTACAACATATGGCAGCGTCCTAACAAAAACCACACAGAGAGATCAGATCAATTCCGCTTTAAAAGAGCTGCACTGGCTGCCTGTATCGCTCAGGGTACAGTTTATAGCTCTGCTACTAGTTTTCAAAGCTCTGATGACCTTAAAGCACCACTTACATCACAGACTGTCTGTCTGTTTATGATCGTAGATCTGCCGATATTGACCTTCAACAAACACCTTCTGTAAAGCACAGAAAAGCCTGGAGAGACTCGTTCAGTAATTCTGCTTCTAAACAGTGGAGCTCAGTTCAGCTTTTATCAGACGGTCACTTTTAAGTATGATTTGAAAGCGTATCTCTTTCACTCAGCATTTAATTAAAACTCTTATTATCTCTTTGCCATGTATCTTTGTCATTTGATCTGTGTCATTTTCTTATATGATGTATAGCTTCTTCTAATACTGACAGGCTTTATCACTTGTCGTTATCACAAGTGCTCTATAATAATGATATTATCATTATTATTATTATTATTATTATTATTAATAAATGAATAACATCACACATAACATTACACAACCCAAGAGTGTGAATCACACCAAGATATATTATATTGCACAATTATGTGCCTTATGTAATATAAAATTATATATGAATATATATTGAATTTGTCAAATAAAGCATTCTGAGGGGGTGAATGTTTCCTGGCATATTTCTGGATGTTAGATGCGACACCACAGGCGTCAATCATTTCAGTGCAACAAGCCAGAGTGTATTGTCCAAAAATAAACCAGTTCTAAAGGCGTGAAGGGACGTGGGCAATACGAATAATAATGAGAACACTGGCAGTCCTCCTCGGCCTCAAAGACAGCTTTAATTGGAGAATACCAGCCAGCATAAGAGGCTTTATATGGGGGATTTTGAGGGGGTCAATTGTTATAATTTCTTTGTTATGGTGAATAGGATACGGAAATGGTGTAAAGGACGTTTATGACTGTGGCTCCCCCTAGTGCTTAAAGGTTGTCGGCATGCAGTGTACTGTGCTATACCTGTAAGGAGAATCAACGACAAGAGCATCCAACCAGGTTTCACTGAAATGAATGAATGAGGAGTGAGCGCGAAAAGCATTCTGTCAAAGAGCCCCCATGCTTCTCCGTGTATATCAGGAATAAGATAAACAGCGCTTAAAGCTTTGATCTCTGAGAGAGAGGAGGAAATCAAGCTGCTTCAGATCTGAAAACATCCACAGGTGTTTCTGTCCATCCTTCCACTGTGAGAAGACCACTCAGCGCTGTGGGTCTGAAAGGATGTGTAGTCAATCAATCAGATTGGCAAAAATCTTTGCTTAGAAACACAGCCAGTGTATGACAGGGGTGTTCAACTCCAATGTAGTCTGGTGATCTCCCTGTTCAAACACACCTGATCTGCTCATTCGGTTTAGTGATTGTGTTTGAGTTGGACACTTACTAAACTGCTGGACAGTGACCCTCCAGGACCGGAGTCGAATACCCCTGCTGGCATACTGTTCTTCATAAAAATGGAAAAGATTATGGACAAAGTTCAGGTTTTAATTTAGCTGTTATTAATCAGCTATATTAGTACACTTCAAACGTCAACGATGCCTTGGCTGATCAACTAAACCTGCAATAAAGGGGGGGAATTTGTGTAAATGAGATTTTTTTAACAAATTGTTGCCGGAACTCTCCACTGTGCACAGTGCATGCCAAACTGCTGAACCCAAACGAGTATGTGTGATTGGAACTGCTCCAGTTGTCGCCTGTCTCACTGCAAAACCGCATGTGGGAACATTCTCACATGCACTAAAGGCTTGGATACATCTGGCCCTCAGTGTGGTCAGCTGTCACACCCACACACGCTTTCCAGAAGTGACATTATTAAGCAGGAGCGACGAGGCTGAAATAATGAACCTGACGACACTGAGCTGAGGGAACGGCGCGTAGGAGAGGAGGAACAGGGATGGAGAGAGGAGAGGAGAGAGGACAAAAAGACAACACAGCGAGATGCCAGTGTGATAGGTTCCTCGTACTTTCAGTCATTGCTCATTTTATCACCAATTTAACACTGACCATATAGATGCACGCTGCAGGTTTAAGTACTGACTGTTGCCCATATGATGCGGCACAATTTATCAGTCCTTTCTGGGGCAGTCGTGGGCTGGAGGTCAGGGAACCAGCCTTGTGACTGGAAGGTAACCGGTTTGATCCCGTGAGCCGACAGTACATGACTGAGGTGCCGGTGAACAAGACGCCTAATCCCCAATTGCTACCTGGGCGCTGCGGATAGGGCTGCCCACCGCTCCGGGCTAGTGTGCTCGCTGCCCCCTAGTGTGTATGCTCACTATTGTGTATGTGGTCTTTCACTGCACAAATGGGTTAAATGCGGAGGTGATATTTCCCCGTTGTGGGACTAATAAGGGTCACTTAATCTTAATCTCTACAATATACATCAATGAAAATGGACTGTTAAAGAACTGTGGGAAGTGGGAAGTAATTGGACAGTGTGGGAAAAAACCCAGAATGATTCACCACCAAAATAATACTTGGTCTGGTAGTTCTAAGGTGGTCCTTTTCCATTAGTGGATGAATTGAGTGGAGCTGATAAATTGTGCAGTAACATGTAGATGCATTTACACTTAGCTACAAGGTCTCTTGGGCAGATTTGATAACCATCTGATCGTGAAAACGCAACTGCAAGAGGTGAAAAAAGTGTAGAAGTATCTGTTTCTTTCAGCTTCCAAGGCAGTCCTTACTGCTCCTTAACTGCTCCTTACACTGTAAAAAATGAGGTCAGTTCAAAATAAAACGATACAGTAACTGATTTCATGGCTTTCCTTGAGTTGACTGAACTTGGACACCAGAGTTCACACAACTCAAACTTCTTACTTGAGTCAAAAGTTCTCCCAGCTTTAGTTAGATAAACAAACCTGAGTCTGTGTTTTTCCCCACTAGCTGGCGCTCCGTCCACCACACGGTCCCATCTGGCATATTCTCTTGGGCTTCCGGATATGGACAGCAGTAGTATGGCCGGGATTCAAACTCACAACCTCCTGATGTTGGGATGAATCACTAGACAGCTGCACCAGATGAGACCACGGTTTGAAATTGAAACTAATATTTTCTCCAGTGTTTCAAACATTCCAGTCACTTCATGTATTCCTGAGTGGTGCAGTGGACTAAGCCACCTCCCCAACGGGTATTTGGAAGTTTGAGCCCCAGCGATGCCACAGCCATCTGTAAGTCCATACCCAAGAGGGAAAATGTCCAGCAGGGCTGTGTGATTTTTTAAAAGAATTCTGTCTAGTGGGGAAGATGAGCATAAAAAACAAGTTCATTTTATTTACCATAACTGAGATGCAGAACTAAGCAATTAAGTTTTGACTCAACTAAGAATTTGAGATGTGTGAACTGCTTGTCCTCAAGTTGAGTCAACTCAAAAAAAGGCATGTAATCAGTTACTATATCATTTTGAGTTGAGCTGACCTCTCAATTTTAACAGTGTAGGTCTGACAAAATGCATTACTACACAGAACGAAATCACTGTGTTGCACCGCATCATCCAACGAGATTCCAGCAGAAAATTCCTTGGATTTGCATAATGTGGGAAAACATCCAGCCGGATTTCTATCTATCTAGCAGAGGCATGTTTTTAGTGACAAGGTATAAATGTAAAGCCCATTTTACACCAGACATGGTAACCACACCACACGCCTCGCCGGGAAAGAAACGCAAAAATAGGTTTCGAGTCTATTTTTGACACTTGCATGCAGCATGATAGCATATTCTACATAGAAACAGTACAAAATTCAGCACTTTTGCTATAGTGTGCCATCTATGCCTCTAAGCAAAACAGGAGAGTGATTTATTTTAAGGTTTAGCAGCAGAAAACTTTGAGAATCTTCTAGAGTTTGTTAAAGTGATGGAAATAAATGAGGAACAAGCCAATCAAAACCTCTTTCTACAGCTACAGCTATGCTCAAATGTAATTCACTTAAAGTTTATTCAACCCGTGAATGGAATTTGCAGGTTATATTATCTCATCCAACAGTAGAAAAACAAATATGGATGGAAAACAGTCTTTCCTTTATCAACACAATGCATGTGGCTTGGCCTCCATGCGAATGCAAGAGCTGCCAAACAGTTCAGGCTTGCCGTGCGAGTCCGGTGTAAAATCGGCTTAACATGGCTAAATCTTCTCTGGACATTATGTGGATATATGAAATGACCAGTGCAAACATGCTCAAAGGGTCACTCACTTGGCCAACTTCATCTCTATCTGCTGGCGGATCTCCTGGCGCTCCTGGTCGCTGCGGACAGGGAAGATGTTTCTCTCCTCCAGCTCCTGTTTGCTGGGTCTGTTGCGCAGCTTCACGGCCAGCAGCTCCTTCCTTATCCGCCGCGGCAGTGTCCCTGTAACACACACACACACACACACACACACACACACACACACACACACACACATTAACTAACAGTGTCAAATAACTGACCACCAGAAACCCAATAACCCACAATAGAACAATGTCTATATTTCCATCCTGCAAATTAAGGGAGAGTGAATGGAAACAGCTCCTATTGATTAAGTAGATTAACAATTTAGGCTCCACTGTCCACATCCTGAGGCTTTTCGGTCAGCACCTTCATGGAAAACATCACATCATGATTGAGTTATTACTAAGTTAAAGAGTGAGGAATGGAAGATCTTTAATATTAAGAGCATGACACCAATCAGGCATAACATCATGACCACCTCCTTGTTTCTACGCTCACTGTCCACTTTATCAGCTCCACTGACCGTATAGCTGCACTCTGTAGTTCTACAGTTACAGACTGTAGTCCATCTGTTTCTCTGATACTCTGTTACCCTGTTCTTCAGTGGTCAGGACCCCCATGGACCCTCACAGAGCAGGTTCTATTTGGGTGGTGGGTCATTCTCAGCACTGCAGTAACACTGACGTGGTGGTGGTGTGAGTGGATCAGACGCAGCAGTGCTGCTGGAGTTTTTAAACACCTCAATGTCACTGCTGGACTGAGAATCGTCCACCTACCAAAAATATCCAGCCAACAGCATCCTGTGCGCAGCATATGTGATACCAGCAGGCTGCAGAAGATGCGCCAGATGTTGCTGATGAATTTATTTTGAGGGAATAAACCATAAAGTTCATATGTGGAGCAAAGCTGCAAAAACAACCCAATTTAAATGAACTGTTTCTCTGATGTCACAAAAACCAACTCATTTACACACATTCAGCAGTTTAGCCCCATCCATGCACACTGAAGCTATAAGGAGTCTTTCAGCTCTGAGTGCTTCTTAAATGAGGCACAATGCAGAGCAGCCAATTAGAACAGAGTTCATTTACATAAAACAGTTGTACAGGCACACATACATACACACACACACACACACACACACACACACTTTCTAAACTGCTTATCCATCTAGGTTGTGGGTAAATAAAACAGCCCGTTTAATTCTAAAGGAAAACAGTAATGTAAAATGAATTATGACCACATTTTGGCACATAAAACCTTAAAAATGTTAGAAGTGGACCAAACTGGTAACTTTACAGGAGAAGGAAAGAACTAACTTTACTTTTAATGTAAGTCAATGGAACCAGAATTTTTTCCAAGTCATTTTGGGCCGTTCCATTCATGATGAAATTTACAAACAACGTAAAGAACAACAGGCATTTTCGAACTGTGTTAAAAACTGAAAAACGACAAAAACATGGAGATACGAGGTTTCGTTCAGACAGCAGCAATATGCAAGTAATCTCAGTTTTGATTAGATGTCCTGTATCATTAAAAAAAAGGTCCTGCCTCATTATATAGTCCAGATTGAAAAACTGCAAGGTGAATGGACGAGACATATATAAATGCTCTGATTTAATGACATCATAAAAACAGCGAATTCAAAAGAAGGAATTTTTTGTTTTGTAGTTTAGTTTCCATATATGGACCTTATGGACTGTGGCGCGTGCTGTACATCTTTGAAATTTATACAGAACATCAAACTTTTCAGTTAAAAAAGTGAGGGAAATTCACATTTCCATGATAGAGGCTCTTTAATATAGTCATAACATAAAAAGTCTATGACCGTTTACTTATGACATAATGCTGTGCAGCTCTAGTGGACCGTACCAGAGATGACGGACTCGTTCCAGCTGTCCTGGTCACTGTAATACTCGTCCAGTCGCATGTTCTCTTTGTTCTCCTCCACTTCCCCACCTTGCTGCTCTCCCTCCATGCTGGAGGTGCGTGACAGACGCCCGTCAGAGCGCCTCTTAGGGGAGCTGCGGACCTCTTTACCATGAAAACTGTGGGTGATAAACAAATAAACAAAAATGACCATTAAAACTATAACTGTGACAAAAACAAGCAATAGAAACTGTATGTAGGTCAGCCGGGACTTCTAAGTGACTGCTGTCCCTTAGTCTGTCACAATTAACCACATCTGTGAAGTAAGTTGCACTTGCCCTACTTTTGGCTGAACTGCTCATAAACAGTAAAAATTAATTATTTAAATTATCTTTAAAAATTTGTGTCAGGTTCCTCTGCTCTCTCCTACTCACACTTTCACTTAAGCCAGGCGTACACTGCAATTTTAGCCTTAATTTGCGGCTGAATTTCATGATTAGGCCGATTTTCAGCTTCATCAGCCGTCATTTGCAATGTAGTGTGATCAGTGGAGGACGACGTACACAAACCATGTACCTGAGTTAAAGTCGAGACCCCCAAGGTAAAATATTCCTCCAGTAAAAGTAGAAGTTCCTCCCTTTAGACCTCCACTGGAGTAAAAGTACTAAAGTATTTCCCTTCAAATGTACTTAAGTATAAAGTAAAAGTACTAAAAGAGGAATTCTGGCTCTGATGTCCTGTTATCATTTTTATAACCAGACTGGCTTCATGAACTCATTTCAGGTGAAAGTCCTCCAGCGTCTCTCTTGGTAAACCAGTCTTTTAATAGAACGTCATTAATTAGTGACGCTGACGTCTATTAAAATGATCAGAAGCACAAAACACTGAAGGTAAACAGTTTCCATCAGGGAGAACCGAGTGGCTCTGAAATCACATTTTACACACAAGCGAAGTTTCAGTTTCAGATTTATTTACAACTTAGTTCCAAGTTGAAGTTGAATAAAAACTGGCTTTAAACTCAGGATCACAGATGAGCTCCTTTACTATGTTGATCTGTAGGCGTCCTTATATTTTTTCCATCCCTGCTTTCACAGTATGTATTTACAGAGTTTTATCCCTAAACTTAATGCATCTATGACAATTAAAGTCACAGGTCAAAAGTTTGAACAACAAATCAAATTTAATGTTTTGCTGAAAAAGTTAACAAACTTTAATTATGACACTTTTCTTCTACTTTTAGTGAACATTTCTACTTATTTGCTGATGAGCTCATTGGGTAAAAAATTAAATAAATGAATATAAAATGTGCCATAACTTTTGCCCAGGCCATATGTTTATGCTTTTGTTTTCCAGTATGTTAATTTCAGCAAATAAAGAGTGATTGTGCATTAAAATGTGTAGATATGTACTTACCTTTACCTAATAAATCAACAACACTGGCGCCCAAACGTCGGCGTACGACCGTATGTTGTACAGTAATATGTGTTTTCATTTCCTGACGAAGACGAATGCAGTATCTCTTCTGACATCATGTAAACTGGGCCACACTAATCCCTCACCTGTCCTGCCGGTGTTTGGTGGCCAGAGCACGGTGCAGTTCCTCTATGATGCAGCTGGGGGGCAGCGGTGGATGCATGTTGCCCAGGTGGGGGGAGCCTGTCGGGGTGGACATGCGTCCCCTCAGCGCGTCTTTGGGGAGAGTGAAGTTCCGGGGCAGGGTGGCTGGAGCGGGCCGCATCTGAATGGGATGAGAACCTGTGCAGTGACGAAAATACAGCAGGGTTTATGGTGAATAATCTGGCAAACATCAAAGCCAAGAAATTTTGGGTGTCTGAAGTTTGCTTCTTTAGTTATGCCTTGGCTTTACGGGGCTAATGCAGCTAACAAGTGAAGGAAGCTTAGATCCCACCAAACAGCAACATAGCATGACCACACGCAAGCAGCCTTCTGACACTGTACGACAAACTGTCATCTATTAATTCATAAATGAAATACTCCATCAGATGTTGGCTGCATTAGCCTTGAAGCTCCAGTGCAAAACTAAAAAACTACTTCAATAACCACACGTGCTTTAGCTGATCAACTGCACCACTAAAATCAAAACTATTGCTGAACTATCGATGAACTTAAGGGGGAATATTAACTGCGAATTAATCAAATGGACTTTTCCAGAAAAATTCCCTATTGTAGTCCTAGGAACCAGACGTCCGTATGTCTGCACCACAAACATCACCATTTTATCTGCTGTCCAATGTGACCGGTGAACCTACGTGTTTTGTAAGTTTTGGTCCATGTCTGGTTCCTAGCACTATAATAGTGAACGATTCTGACTGTAAATTTCTCTGGAGAAGCGCATTTCCCACCAAACCACTCTGAATGATTACTGTCTGTACTGACTGTCCAGGCTGCCGAGTCGGGGCAGGAGCTTTGCGGGCAGTTTTGGGGGTGGCGTGCGGGTTTCTCTGCGTGGCGCCTCTGCCTTCAGCTCTTCTGGACTCTGAACAGCTTCAGCAGGGGGGGTGCTGCTGTCCTTGCTGGAGGGGTTAGAGAAAGAAGCCTCTTCGTCCTGCTGTTCCTCGTTTCGACTGGGCTCCTCAGTGGGCTCAGGGTTCTCTGGGGCATCTTGCACTATAAACACAGGACCAAGGATGGATTAGAGCAGAGATCACCAATCAAAGCAATGGCACTCCTTACCTACTGGGTTCTATCTATTTATCACCCTTCATTGTTTATTTTCAGTCAAAATGGCCATTCGGTAGAATTTACTCAAATAATTTACTCAAAACTTGCACCTTTGCCTTTACCTTCCATTCTTCTCAGGAGACTTGCTTTCAGCTTTTTAAAGGAATCTGCAGGGACATTTTTTCACACCTCAGCTCATCAAAGTTCAGTCTTAGAAGTTGGTTGCATATTTTGCTTCTGACAATCCAAGTTATTCCAAACATAGTGAATGTCTGGACTCTGGGGTGGTGAGCGTATTGTTCTGAGAACATAAGCAGCTTCTTTGGCCCAGTCCCATTTCTTCTTTTTACCCCTACCCCTTGTTTTCGAGTGTCACCCTCACCCTTTGTTACTGAGCTACAGGGCAGTGGTTGAGATCTTCCCTCTGAAATGAGCCCCTCTAATAAAAGAGCATCACTTCATTAACAGCTACTAGCGCCGCTCTGTAGGCGACCCTGCCCGTCTGCAGGGACAGCAGAGGAGGGGAGAGTTCAGCTCCTCACTGCTGGGCTTTAGTTACATTTAGGGATCATACGCCTTCAAAGAGGGGGGCAGTTATTTATTATCACCCCCCCCTAATTATTCAGTGATGTGAAGCTGAAGTCAGATATTCTCCAGATTCTTGCTTGAATCTTCCTGTTCTCCTTAAATGGAGCAGCAGTTACATTCAGGCTCTTCAGGCGTCAGAACTGTTGGACTATTTAAGGTGGAATGGGAAAGTTAGCCAGCTGGCTACCGAGATTTTAGCATCCTATTAGCCATTTTTTATGCTTGTTATGAAGAAAAACGACCAAAATCCCCTGAAACAACACTAAACTAAGATAAAACAGTGATTATCGTAATTTATTATCAGAGAAAATTCTCACATCTGTGGGTTTCTTTGGTCTCTTGTTCTCCGTCTTGCCGGTTTTTCTTTTTTTTCTCATATCTCTCTGTTTGGAGTCTCCGAAAAACCTCCATTTGGAGGGCGTAACACTTCACCCCACCCCTCTATCTCAACAAAAATTGGGACACCCTACACCTAGACGAGAACAGAGGGCTAAGGGCTCAGCGGTAGGGGCGAGGGGTGAAATGGGACTGGGCCTTTCTTCAGTAAGCATGTCTTGAACTTCTGTGTAATTATTAAATATTACTTATTAAATTAAACTCGTTATTAAATATTGACGTTTTATATGAAAGGACGGAGTCAGCAGCTCACTGAAGCTTCTTCTGACAGCTTTCTTTTTCAGACTACTAACGTTATCCACCATCTTATCTCAGGGATCTTTATTCTGAGATGTTAATTTCTCTCTAAACCTTTCCTACTGTCATTCCACTGTGCGGTGCAGCCCAAAGAAGGACAGGTTCATCTTTTGAGTCCTTTTCCTAGCATCATCTCCCGCAGTGGAGTTCAACAGAGGGCTGGCTCCCCATTTCAGGTATGTTGGTTTGGGACAAAACCCTATATGTACAGGAACTGATACCAAGCACATTTTAGCGTTTTCCTGCTCTAGGACACCCAGTTTAACTCAGGAAGAGTTTGTAATTGCCAAGATTTGGGTTTTTCCAGGACCATGGTTTGGAATGGCTGTATTAGCGCAGTGGTTCTCAATCGTGGAGTCACACTACTCTGCACATTTTAGAGTTTCCACTGCTTCACTGCAGGTTAGCAGTACTCCAGGACCAAAAGTGAGAACCTCTGCGTTGGTGGATTCTGTGATCTTTGTCGCCACCTAGTGGTCACTGAATAAAAGCCATTCTGATTTTCTTTTACAGAACTGTGCAAACTCCAATCAGAATGACCAATTAGTACAAATTATTGTTATTTCAGCATCATGAAAAAAGCTCATTTAACAGAGAAGTCCACAGAAATCTCAACAACTAAATACTCGTCTTCAGCCTTCCTAAGTTCACTCACGTCAGCCCACTGCTGGGCTCCCTTCACTGGCTTCTTTTAAAATCCCTGATGCCTACAAAGCCAAAAACGGAGCAGCCCCTCCCTCCCTGATGGCCATAATTCGAGCCCTTCGAGCTTAGCTCGACCTGCCATCCTTCATGATGTGCAGAAGACAAGCATCAACACTTTTCTCTGTCCTGGGGCCCAGGTGGGGAGATGAACTGTCCGCACAGGAGACTCTTCAGAGCCTTCAAACGCAGACCGAAGATGCTCTTTATACAGCACTTAAATGAGCACTGAGTTAAATATTTATTGTAATGCGTTGTGCTGCACTTACTGTAATGTATTAGGTTACGCTGTGTTTAACTCTGTTCCTTTTTGGCACGATTGGCTCCTCCCACTCCTCCATGTGCTTTTCTGTTTACTTTTTATCGTCCATGTGCTTCTTTGTTTGGTTTCCTCCCGGTTCTGCCCCTTGTCTCTTGTCTCCGCCCTTGATTGTTTCCACCTGTTTTCCGCCTGTGTCTTGTGAACTCTCGTTAGCCCTGTTGTATTTAAGCCCTGTGTTTTCCTTAGTCTAGTGTTGGTCTTTGTACTGTTTGATCGTGTTTGATGTATGATGTATGTATTGTTTGACGTGCTGTTTGTATGTCCTGTTTGAAGTTTGACGTTTTGCCGTTGTTTGGATTCCGTGTTTCTGTTCGGCATGTCTAACTATCATCCTGCTCTTCGTGTTGGCCGTTTGACCCTGGACTGTCTTGACCATAACCTCGGATTTGCCCTTAATAAAAGTCGCTTATCTCAGCATATGCGTCCGCCTCCTCGCTCCCCGGCATTACACTTTTTCTCTGGGTATCAACCTGGGCTTTTGTTTCTAGTGGTATCTGAGCTCAGGACCGGCTTAAATAGCAAAGGTACTTTCTCTGAGTGACAACAAAACACTTTCTGTAATTCACTCTGGAAAAGAGCGTCTGCTAAATGCTGTAAACGTAAATATCATTTTCATTTCTTTATTCTGTGTGAGATTTGCTTCCAGTCTTTTAACCCTTAGAACCCTAAGCCCATGCGTTGTGGCCGGTTTGCTAGGCTTCATAAGTCAGGAAAGGGTTAACCTACAAACATGATACATAAGTGTGTCATGTCTGTAAGTTAAGCCCTTCCTGACTTATGAAAGTGCAAGCTTAGGGTTCTTTAGGGCTTTCCACACCTCCAAAGTTCAGTCTTAAAAGTTTCGTTCTCTGCTTATAATAATAATAATAATAAAATAATTCCAAACATATTGAATGATGTTAAAATCTGGTCTCCGGGACGGTCAGCGCATTGGTCTGAGATCACCAGCAACTGTTTTTATTTATGTCTGTTCCCTTTTTCAGTAACAGCTTCTTGTCAGTAGCTGTGTCCCAATTCAGGGGCTGTGTCCTCCAGAGGCTGCATTTGAAGGCTGATTGCATCTGAGTGGCATGACTAGGCTGTCCCATTTCGAAGGGTCCTTCTTTTCCATGGCACTGAAGGATCCAACAGGATTCGAGAACAAGGAGCAAATGGTGGCTGAGGAGACAGTTTAAGTATTAAAATGAGTCGAATAGTTAACGATGTTAAAAAAGATGATCTCAGCAGCCGGCTGCGTGGCATCCGCCTCTCCGCCCCGCACCGATGACGGCCACAAGAGCCGGTGGGAAGGCTGGGCCTGAGTCCTGAACCCCGTCTTGGAGAGAGGGATGAGCAGCAGCAACAGGACCGAAGAGCTGGAAAGCTTCATTTGAAAAGGTCTGAAAAGTCTAGCAGCCGCTGAAAAGTAGGCAGCACAGGTTTTGCTTGTTTTTGTTGTTGTTTCTTTGGTGTGCGAATAAAATATGATTCCTGCCTCCAGTGTCCTACACAGGCGGCTTAGACAGCGTCAGTCCCTGAATTGGGACAAACCCACAGCGCTGAGTGGTCTTCTCACAGCTGAAGGATGGAGAGAAACACCTGTGGATGTTTTCAGATCTGAAGCAGCTTGATGTTCTCCTCTCTCTCAGAGATGGAAGCTTTAAGTGCTGTTTATCTGAAGGGGGCGGTTTGGGCTCTACCAGGTCTGCACAGTTCTTAGGGGTCCCTTTTCTTTCTGTCTTGAAATCATCTTGGAAGCTCCTGTTTTCGCTGATTTCCCTTTGACTGACCTCTTTCTTAAGCAACTATATTATATTGCATCAAATGGCTGCAGAAGTATCTCCAGAAATATGAATAACTTGGACTTAAGTTAAGTGATACTTTATTAGTCCCACAAACGGGGAAATTCCACCACCGCATTTAACCCACCCGTGAAGTGAAACACCACATACACACTAGTGAATACACACACACTAGGGGGCAGTGAGCACGCTTACCCGGAGTGGTGGGCAGCCCTATCCACGGCACCCGGGGAGCAATTGTGGGTTAGGTGTCTTGCTCAAGGACACCTCAGTCATGGACTGTCGGTGCTGGGGATTAAACTGGCAACCTTCTGGCTTCACGACTGCCCCCAAACAGCTTAACAGCTGTTTTGACTGGGAGTTGAATAAATGAAAGGTGGTCTCTGACTTGTGCATGATACTGATGTAAATTAAAGATTCCCAAAATTAAAATATCTTGTATTATGCAGGATAAAACATAAATAAAGTACAATATGGCCTAGCATATTGGAGCTTCCTTAGTAGGGCATAAGAGGGAAGAAAGAACACTTTTTAGGAGGTGAGCGAACTTATGAACTTCTCAAGGCCAAATGGCCAAGATGGAACAACACCAGCAATCGTGCTAGGATGTGTTAGGATGTGTTAGGGTGTGTTAGGATGTGTTAGGGTGTGTTAGGATGTGTTAGGGTGTGTTAGGGTGTGTTAGGGTGTGTTAGGATGTGTTAGGGTGTGTTAGGGTGTGTTAGGGTGTGTTAGGATGTGTTAGGGTGTGTTAGGGTGTGTTAGGGTGTGTTAGGATGTGTTAGGGTGTGTTAGGATGTGTTAGGGTGTGCTAGGATGTGTTAGGATGTGTTAGGGTGTGTTAGGATGTGTTAGGGTGTGTTAGGATGTGTTAGGGTGTGCTAGGATGTGTTAGGATGTGTTAGGGTGTGTTAGGGTGTGTTAGGATGTGTTAGGGTGTGTTAGGGTGTGTTAGGGTGTGTTAGGATGTGTTAGGGTGTGTTAGGGTGTGTTAGGATGTGTTAGGGTGTGTTAGGGTGTGTTAGGATGTGTTAGGGTGTGTTAGGGTGTGTTAGGGTGTGTTAGGGTGTGTTGGGATGTGTTGGGATGTGTTAGGGTGTGTTAGGGTGTGTTAGGGTGTGTTAGGATGTGTTAGGGTGTGTTAGGATGTGTTGGGATGTGTTAGGGTGTGTTAGGGTGTGTTAGGGTGTGTTAGGGTGTGTTAGGATGTGTTGGGATGTGTTAGGGTGTGTTAGGGTGTGTTAGGGTGTGTTAGGATGTGTTAGGGTGTGTTGGGATGTGTTGGGATGTGTTAGGGTGTGTTAGGGTGTGTTAGGGTGTGTTAGGATGTGTTAGGGTGTGTTAGGATGTGTTGGGATGTGTTAGGGTGTGTTAGGGTGTGTTAGGGTGTGTTAGGATGTGTTGGGATGTGTTAGGGTGTGTTAGGATGTGCCTGGTACAATGTCTTTTTTAAAAAATGATACAGACCGAACTTGGAGATAATGGTTTCCACATGATTCCATATGTTAGACATATGGACATCCATTTGGACATAATGTTGGTGTCATGAGATTAGGGGTGGGGTGACACTCCCCCACCCTTACTGAGGGTATAAATTATGTGTACAAGCCCTGTATCTGTGTGAGTGTCACCCGAGGGCCTTTGGGAAGCATTCTCCATGCTCAAAGAAGAATAAATGACCTGCACTTCTGAAATCTGAAGAGTCTTCTCGTATTTTTTAGTTCGTTAGATTCTTTTATTTTCCTTCAACAAACCGTTAAATTCGTCTTATTTTATCAACCATAAATAATACCTAGGCTTAGTAGTCGCATCAGTGTATCGCATCAATACTGTATATTCTAAGCTTTTTCTAGATATATACAGTTTTTCTACTTAAACCTGAAACACAAATACAACAGGAGTATAAGTAAAATAAAACCTTAAACCTTAAGTGTTTCTTTTCATCTCTGGAAAACGTCTGGAATGTCACTTAATATTTAAGTCTACATATTTATGTGACAATAAAAGAAAGTCCTGCCTGTGGAAGGAATGTCCTCATCAGGTTCCAGCTCCTCTGTGGCATTGGCCAGCGGTGCCATGGGCTCATCCTCCCTCTCCTCCCCGTCTGAGTACTCCTGCGTGGGGGTACCTGGCTCCTCCGAGTTCCCTCCACAAGCCAAACCAGACCCTGCTCACAATAACACAGAGTGGAATCTATAAACTTTTTGTTTGGATAAATGTTCTCAGGACACGTTTAGCATGAATTTTTATTCAAATGTAATCAGTCATTACGTTTTGCATCTGTACAAGTTTGTTACTTTAGTTCTGCACTGGAGCTACAAGGCCAATCTAGCTACCAAGTAATGAAAGCATATATTTATCGGTCATGCAAATTAGGCTACGTTCACACAGCAGGTGAAAGTGGCCCAAATCTGATTTCTTTGTTTGGCTGTTCAGATTATTTTTTAAACGTGATCTGAATGCGACATCAATCTGAACAGATCAGCTCCTAAACTGACCCACATGCGTAAAAGAACAGAGCGTCAAGCTGCTTCACGGCTCATCCAGAGGTAAACAATCACAACTGCCAACGAACGCCAGTCGCTCCCAGAGGACCAGCTTGATCTTCACCAGCATCACAGGAGCCGTCACGAAGCTTCACTGACTGACAGCTGGGCTCATCACCCAGAATGTGCTCGAGCCATAAAAAGGCCGTGGTCACTTCTTTGGTTCACATCCTCGGATTCTTTAAACTTTCAGACTTTTCCCTGACGCTGCAACCTCGTTCTTCTACAGCAGCATCAGCAATTTCTTTCAAAACCTCTCCAAACACAGAGGGTTTTGGATGTGTCTCATTTTATAGTACAGAAATATCAGCCTAAGTGTTTACGAGTCTCAGCAGCGCCAAATTATGACGAATGTTGAGTTGGACTGAAGTCTGGCTGTTCAGAGTCGCATCGATGCAGATCGGATACTTATCGGATTTCAGTCCCACATATGAAAGCGTCTCAAATGGGAATTGATCTGTTCACACTGACACACAGACTCACATCTGAGCCACACACGGAAAAAAAGATCGGATTTGGGTCCCTTTCACCCGCTGCGTGAAGCCGTAATGAAAAGTTCTGTAAGCTCTTTAGGACCATAACTTTAGATGATTTGCTCATGTAAAGACAATTTTCAAGTTTAAAGAATCTTCAGATCACGTAAACCTTCTGTACTATTCAAACGCCTAAATCATCGCACCCCTGTAATCACTAATAAACTTCATTATGTGGTTTCCGGCACTTTATGACATGCCCTGTAAAGATTCTCTGCTTGTAAATTTCCACCGGATATATAATGCGAAAAAAATCTGAAAAATCTAGTTGCAGTCTTGCCAATATTGATCCTGCGAGATCCCCAGTGTTTGGTTGACTGAAAACAGGGACGTCGTCTTTAACGTCTTTTCATTAAGCAGTTTCTAATAACGATATGATTCCAATGTCACTGTGCATCCCTAACCTTTATTTGAAAGGCTAACAAGTAGTAGTGGCTTGATTCATTTGGCACTGCTTTGCTGAAGAATCCCTTTAACGCCACCACATTTACACAGGACTATTTATCAGAAAGGTCTGTCTGCGCTCTCACAGGTGGGAGGCGGCTGAACTCTGCTGCTGTCATCACTCTCTCATAAAAGCCTAACAGCTCCCCCGGTGGTCTTACAGTGTGAAATGAGCTGGCTCCAGAACTCAGTATGCTGAGCGGTGGTTGGTGAGTAAGGGCTGTGAGTTATGAGCACTCAGACTGCAGCGAGGAGGAGGAAGAGGAGGAGGAGGAGTGTTTGTATGGCTCTTTCTCACCTGTGCTCGTCTCTGGCAGGCCTTTCCTCACCAGCTCGTCACGAGGCTGCCGCGCCGCCACTTTTCTCTCCACACCTGTAGGGGGCATCACACGTGGTTAGGAGGCAAAAAGCACTAATTTTGCTTGTTTTTATGGTTGTTTAGCCACTTAAACTGGGGTCTCAAAGTGGTTTATTACATAAACAGATCCGGAACCAGTCAAGCCTCTGACCAATCACCTTCTCAGGTGTCACCTTTTCTTTGTGACTTGTTTTCTATGAGTGCTATTAATGTGTAATATAATAGTGTATTAATTTCTTCCTTTTTTAGGTTTAGGTGAAGGTCGTGTGCACATGTACAAGGATGAATGGTAGCTTGAGCATCCAAATCTGGATTAACTGTTAACTGCATTCATGGAACAAATTAACCATTTTATCTCCACTGGTGGTTCCAAAATGCACTTGGTCTTCATAGCGTTCATATTCCATAAGCTCCATTCAGAAGCTGGGCGTCGTATGAGGCTGTAACTTCATCCTGCTGTGAGCACAAGCTGCACGCTACACTTTTATAATTAGTATCTTATAATAACTGGCTGTTTTACAGAAATACTCACTCAGTATTTCAAAATAATACCATTTACTCATATTATTGACTTGGTATCTTGAAATAACTACAAATAATTGAAATATTTGTATTCGAAATGTTGTATATTGGGATAATGACATGCACAAAATGTTGATTTTGTATCTTGAAATAATTATTTAGTTCCACAAAAGTGTGACTATTTCCCAAAATAGCAACATAGTATCTTAAATGCTATGTTGTTTTTTTTAAGCTGACATAGTGCCTATAAAATAATGGCCATTTGAAACAATTACTTTCTAAATAAATTTACAAGTAGTCGTTACTTTGTATCTTGAAATAATTACTTTTTTAATTTACTTCTTTAATTAATTATTTACTAAAAAAAAAAAATTGACATCTGACTTATTTTCTCAGAACAATGACTTGGTATCTGGAAATAATTACTTATTACTTGACTTCCTCCTCGGGACCACCGGTGAGTCCAAACCGCGTTTCATCATGTTCTTCATAACGTTCATATTCCATAAGCTCCATTCAGAAGCTGGGCGTCGTGTGAGGCTGTAGCTCTTCTCTCCAGTCTAATAGACGGTGATGTCATTTTAAACCCTTATAATAAAAGAAGCTGAACTTTGTTTTTCTACTGAAAGTCGACCCGTTTTTCCCCAAATCTGGGCTCTAAACTATAAACAAACGGCGTCTCTTCAGTGATCTGCTCTGGAAACATTCTCTTCTTCTTCTTTCGGCTGCTCCCTTTAGGGGTCGCCACAGCGGATCATCTGCCTTCATCTTGCCCTATCCACTGCCTCCTCTACTTTCACACCAACCATCTCCATGTCCACCTTCACTACATCCATAAACCTTCTCTGAGGTCTACCTCTTCTCCTTCTACCCGGCAGCTCCATCTCCAACACTCTTTGCCCAATATCTCCACTGTTCCTCCTCAACACACATCCAAACCATCTCAACCTGGCCTCTCTGGCTTTATCTCCAAACTGCTCCACCTTCACTGTCCCTCTGATCTGCTCATTTCTAATCTCGTCCATCCTGGTCACTCCCAACGAAAATCTCAGCATCTTCATCTCCGCCACCTCCAGCTCAGCCTCCTGTCTTTTAGTCAGAGCCACAGTCTCCAAACCAAACATCATAGCAGGACGCACTGCTGTCTTGTAGACCTTCTGCTCTGGAAACATCACTTTTAGAAAATAACACAATATATATATATATATATATGTATAAGAGCTGGGCGACATGGCCAAAATATGAGGACAATAAAAAAAAATTCATATCGCTCAATATAGATACACATCGCTCTATATGCTCTATACACAGGCTGAGTTTTGCTCCTGGGTGTTTAATTACTGTTTTAAACTATCCTTTATAGTCAGAACACGATGAACACTCACCAAGCACTGGAACATTTCACCAAGCGGTCACGGCAGAGTGGGAAGTTTAGTTTTTGTAATAGTAATAATAATAAGAAAGAAAAGATATTGTTTTAGCTGTCTGGTGATGAGTGCTGAACTGTTTAGTTTCTCAACCACGTCAGTTTAATACGAACAGCAGACATTAACTGGCTCAGTTCATCAGTGATGGATCACACCACTGTCCCTGCCATCATTCCTACCACATCCATGTCAACATATGGAATATGCAACATGGAATTTAGCAACATTTCGGACGCCACTCAAGTGTATCTGGTGGCTCATTCCACTCCTTTATCATTTTCGCAGTGTGAGTTTCCACAATAAACACAAGGCACTGACAGAACAGATCAAACTGAGTGCTTCACGCTGCTGCTCTCCCACACGGGAGACAAGTAACGCAACCGCTCAGCTGAACGACTAATTACAATGTTATTTCATAAAAGAAGTTGTTTAATTAAGAATCACTGGGGGAAACAGTTGGGCCCTCGGAATCATCCTAATCGTCCCCAACTTCACGGCAGCCCTGGAAATGTATGTGATGTTTAACACAGCAAACCAAAAGCAGGATATTTATTCCTTGCTTTTCCCACATGGTGGGAGTATCTTCCCACAAGCACCCGAGCGGAATGAAGCTGTACGCCCCAGTTAACCTGGTACATACAACGAGCGTCAGATATACTGTGGTTCACCCCTCAAACTACTTTGATAGAATAGAGGAACCCAGTCGTCTGATAGCTGCTGTCTGAATACTGCGAGGTGCTCTGACATGACTGTGGCAGGACTGACCGCAGTAAGACGGTGTGATCCATCACTGACCTACTGAACCAGCTAATGTCTGCTGTTCATATTAAACTGACGTCGTCGAGAAACTGAGCAGTTTAGCACTCGTACCCAGGCAGCCGAGCTTCGTCACCAGACAGACAGAAATAACCTGTTTTCTTTCTTGAATTATGAATATTACATACATTGCGGCCGTGCATTTCCAACAAGCAAAAACAGCTGATCCAAAACTTCCTCCCACCGTCCCATGACAGACTGGAGAAATGTTCCACTGGTTGGTGAGTGTTTGTCGTGTTCTGGTCATAAACAATAGTTTAAAACCACAATTAACCACTCAGGAGCAACGATCAGCCTTCAAACCTGAAATAAAAATGATGTGACATTTGTTTTGATATGTATATACATTTACTGATATGAAATTTTTCTACATGATAACATCTTTGGCCATATCGCCCAGCCCTAGTTCAAAGTGTTTGAAGGCTACCTACATAAGGGCTTTATGACGCATTCATAAGCACTGCTTGAACATTTATTAAGTGCTTATGTCGGTTCTCGCAACCTGACATAAGATGTTTTATGAAATAAATGACATTGTACTGACGTAATAAGAATAAACGTTGAACATATTTACAGCATTAAACATTTAAAACACTGTACATAATTGCATCAATCATCTTATCCATGCCATGGAGGGAAGAGGGGGTGGTTTCCAGGCATATTTCACCTGATATCAGTACAATGATCTTAAGAATGCTGACATAAATAGTTATGTACAGTCATTTAAATATATTTAGTGCTGTAAATATGTTCAAGGTTTATTCTTATTATGTCAGTACAATGTCATTTACTTCATAAGCTGACATAAGCACTTAAATGTTCAAGTAGTGCTTCATAAACACATTATTCAGTGCTTATGAATGCGTCATGAAGTTCTTATGTAGGTAGCCTTCAAATAAAGTGTTACCAAAGTATTTAGGTTAAATAAAACTAATTAATTTAGTTTTTAACACAGGAGGTCATTTCTAAGGCATACTTTGCCTTCTTTCATGTACTGTCCGGTCAACAAGTGGTGCATTGGGGATTTGCATGAAGCTGTTTTTCAGTTTGACAATAGCCTGCACACTTTATTAATTATGACTATAATCAATTAAAATCCTCTTTTTCTAGTCGTGTTGCTCAATCGCCACCTTTAGACTGCATTTCTCCACCCCTTGTGTCAGTGCATTTGGAGCGGTCTCACCTGTAGAGCCTTGCCTTAACTTCTCATTTTTCTTTTTCCTCCACTTCCAGGGCTTGAAGATGCGGCCCAGGCTGGCCAGCTTGCTGTTGCGGCGGATGGGGGGCGTCCGGACCCCCGTCACCAGGCAACCGGGGTGAAGGGTTCTCTGCTGCTCCATAACATCTAGACGAGAGAGGGGGAAAAAAAAGCGGACTGGGTGAAAATCACAGCTACAGCGAATCTTTCTTTTAGAAGAAGAAGCTGAGATGATGGTGAATGGCAAGTGCCATGTAAAAAAAAAACGTCTTTAAAAAGGATTCATTAAATTAATCTCAGTATACGTGAGTGAAAATCACTCCACCCAGAGGATTCTCGCGAAGAGGAGAAGTCATATCTGGGTCATCTCCCTGCGGCTACGCTTTTGTTGTAATTAACCCATTGGACTGAAATAGTCTTTCCACAGAAACCACAGTGTCTCTGCAAGAATCAGCGAACATGTGCTGCTCAGAGAGAACCTCCGCGGGGAAAAACCACGATCCTGCAAGCATGTGGATCCCTTAATCACCATCAGGCTGGAGTGAAAGGCGCTTACTGTCTCACAGGCCTGCACGCTGACCGCTTCACAAAAGTGAACACCGTGATTTTCTCCCATTCTGCCAGTGAAAGACGGCGTTCACTGGCCGATGCAGGAGGGGCGCATTGTGTCTGACTGACATGGCCCAGACTCCTCCAGCACATCTAAACAAGCCAACCAGCCCCTTCAAATACATCAAACCACCACTTTATATATCAAATCAAATCAAATACACTCAACATATCAAACTGATACAGCGTCCCCTCCTAACACAAATGCAGTCAGCCAAGAAACGTTTGCCTCTTCAGCGTGCGCTGGAGTTACGAGGCTAAAGTAGATAATAATGTGACGTCATCTATAAAACCTGACAGAAGTATGGACAGAATTCAGGCTTTAATATGGCTAATACTGTCGTCTTTACTTTATGAAATATTTTTGTCCACATATTTGGGTCGTTCTACAGAAACGTCCCTTTTTCTCTTTCCATAGGAGTCACTGGTGTAACTGATCGTCATCGGTGTTCCACATAATAAAGGAAACACCAGAGACGTTTTTAATGATCAAAGCATTTTACAGAACATCAAGCCACACGCTGTCCATCAGGGAACGTCCACTAAAATATGGAATTTAATCCATTTGTAATTTATTTTCTAACAGTGACCTCAGAATGAAGTCGGTCGCACCAGTGACGTCAGCTAGAAGCTTCATATGAGGTCATGAGCTGAATGAGAAGATCTCTGAGAACTGAGAGACACAGTGGACTCACCATGAGCTTTTCTTCATAGATCCTCAGAAAACAGGTCAAAGGAGGTCGAGTGACGTCATCGGCGTGACTTTTATTTCAACATAAGAGACTTTTTGTTATGCAGTAACGCCAGTGACACGACTCCTGGGGAACTTTCATTTATATATTTATAATATTTATTTGGCTTTTATATGTCGCTCAATACAAACTCAAGTTCCTTCAGTGACGGGCTCCTTCACCCCAAGTGTGTGAAGTTGTGAGACGGTTCAACCAACACTGCTCCCAACAGACCATACACACACACAATATACACACACACACAATATACACACACACACAATATACACACATACAATATACACACACACACACAATATACACACATACAATATACACACACACACAATATACACACAAACAATATACACACACACACACAATATACACACATACAATATACACACACACACACAATATACACACACACAATATACACACACACACAATATACACACATACAATATACACACACACACACAATATACACACATACAATATACACACACACAATATACACACAAACAATATACACACACACACACAATATACACACATACAATACACACACACACACACAATATACACACACACAAACAATATACACACATACAATATACACACACACACACAATATACACACATACAATATACACACACACACAATATACACACACACAATATACACACACACACAATATACACACATACAATATACACACACACACACAATATACACACATACAATATACACACACACACACAATATACACACACACAATATACACACACACACAATATACACACATACAATATACACACACACAATATACACACATACAATATACACACACAATATACACACATACAATATACACACACACACACAATATACACACACACAATATACACACAATATACACACATACAATATACACACATACAATATACACACACACAATATACACACACACAATATACACACATACAATATACACACATACAATATACACTTATATTCAGAATCCAAATATTTTTCATTGTTCAATATGTTCATAAGTGCAATACAGATCTTATGCAACTCTTTTTTTATTCTTATTCTTATTTTGTTGTAAATAGTCTAGAGATTTAACTTTGACTTTTATCATTTATACTGTTTATACTGTTTCCCGTTTCTACTACTGAGTGCCTTACTTCTATTACTCTGCTGCTTTCCCCTCTGTGGGACTAATGAAGGACTATCTTATCTTATCTTATCTTATCTTATCTTATCTTCTATATGATTCTATATGATTGATTTAAAAACCAGTATTACTACATTGAGGCGTAAGACGGTCTAATTTTGAAAATAACATTGGTTTATTTTAAAATGTAAATAAATTGTAACCCTAACATGATTTTTTAGAGTGTAAAATATCTGTAAACACTAGAGACACAAAAACGGATGTTTCTGTAGAATGACCCAAATCATAGTATGTCATAGTGTCACAAACCACATGAGTAAGTATGTCTGACTTTACTTAAATGAGATTCCTACAAATGTGTCACAGAATTCAGCGGATAAGGTGTAAACAAACTCATTTAGAGTGGTCTGATGTGCTGATTTGTCACAAAATTTGTCACTGACTGGTCAAAAAAAGTCAAAACTGTTCACAGTGGGGGTGATAGGAACCAGACATCTGAAACGTTCACCGCCTATAAAAGCCACACTACCGAAAGTTATTGTATGAGTTGATTATAAAACTACAGGCTCATGCTTTGTGTTATGAAAGCTTTGAGACCATGTTTTGGCCTTAAATCTTGTTTTTTAAACTCATCAGTGGTGGAGCAACGCATGCAGGGCGTCAAAGCCACAAAGCTGATGTTTTTCGGAATAACACAATTTTATCTTCACCAACAATCCATATTGCTGTTGTCGTAAGAAACCTTGCATCTCCATTTTTGTTGTTTTTCAGTTTTTAACATAATTCGAAAATTTCATAATGAATGGACCAAAATAAACGGCCCAAAATGACTCGGAAAGATGTCTGGTTCCATTGACTTCCATTAAAAGCAAAGTAGGTTTTTTCCTTCTCTTGTAAAGTTCCCAGTTTGGGGATATGAGGTTTTCCGACGGCAGCGATATAAAAACCCTTGTGTGGGTTCACTTGATAACAAATGAAAAGGCTATAGTTGTGCAGACATCGGGATCCCTGGTTCCTATCGCCACCACTGTAAAGAAAGAGTTGGTTTCTCTACAATAAACCATTTCACAGCAAACCACCCGAATGACTTTGATCTCAATAACTCAGTTATGAGGTAATTTAGAGAACTCATTGGAATTCTTCTTCAGCACAGTTGTCTTTGATGTCCACTGTCCGTCCTCTGAATTTAACCTTAAGCTCTTCATTCCGCCGGTTTGGCATCACGTTAAAGAGTTCTTTTAGTAAAACTTTGCAGGAAGAAATGGTGGAATTCTTCTTCAACAACTGGACACAGATCAGGCCTGAAAGATGAATCGCTTTTGATATCGAAATCGCAATTTAAGATGCTGCAATTTTCAAATCGCAAGAGCTGCAATTTTTATAGCGTACACTCTTTAAAAAGATGGTCCTTCAAGGTTCTTAAAGCAGATGGTTCTTCAGCAAAGACAGTCATTTTATATAGAACCATGAACACTCAAAGACCCACTCGCAAGCTTAAGTGGTTCTCTGCGTGGTGAAATCGTTCTTCAGATTGAAGGAAAGTGTGTTATATGGTTCTATACAGAACCAAAAAGGGTTCTGCTATTGTTACAATGTCAAGCTTATAACAATAGAACATTTTGGTGCTTTATAGAACCCTTTTCACAAGTGTGCTATATAGAACAAAATATACAACTCAATGTCCATAAATTTAGATCACCATTTCATCATTCAAAGAACTTCATAAGCATGACAGTGAGTGTTTATATTTCTATACAGAACCAAAGAACCCTTGAAGAACCATCTTTTGTAAGAGCGTATAGTAGCAGAACTGTTGTTTTAGGCTCTAAGAGGGGAAACTGGGCCTAATGAGAGTTGGGGGAAATGCCTGTAGGTATAATTTAGTTGGACCAATCACAGACAACCAAACCTGCAAGTGTTGTGACATCACAACCACAGCTTACTCGCAGTTTGGCTCACTGTGTTCAGGGGTCGAGCCTCAAGACGAAAAAGGTGGATATTCTGGTCTTGGCCAAAATAAACCAGGCCTGAATCTTACTTTATTTTTAAAAATCGCAATTTTAATTGTAGCTGCAATATTAGTGAGAAAAACTGCAATTAGATATTTTCCTCAAATCGTTCAGGCCTAACAGATTAAAGCAAGCGTGATTTACACATGCAGTTAGTATGACAGTAACTACTGGGGTAGAAGCTTCCCGTTCTTGTTAACTACACAGCTAAAGAAGCGGACTTCATGTCTTGCTTGATCGACTGTAAAGATTCTGCTCCTAATTATTGCTTTTAAATTACTCCTTGAAACTATTTGGCTTTTCTCTTCATATACAGAGCCTAAATCGCCCAAATCGCTTTCCCAAGCCTCACCCAGAGATTATCCTAATCCACGTCGTTCGGCAGCCGCCTGCGTCAGTCTGGAAGACAGACATCCGCTCGCAGTCAAAAGACAGGCAGCTCTGAACTCTCGGGGGGGCTTCTGAGACAGAGGAAAGAATGGGCCTTGTGAGCGAGCTGCACCACAGGACCCAGCACAGTGGATGGGGCGGGGTTGGGGGGTGCTCAGCAGCACTGTTGCACGAGGAGGCCTGGGAGGCAGCTAGGACAGAAATAGGCCCTCCTACACAGTCTGACGGAGACACGGCGCTGACACTTCAGGGACGGCGCAGATGAGCCGTGGGCTGCGCCACGAGCGCTGGGTTCTATCTCTGTCTCTGGCTCTGCATTAATGTCACACCTACTGGCTCGAAAAAACAACACCTGCTCAAACCTGATGATAGATGGAAACGTAAGGAAAGCAGAACAGCGAAAGCTGCAGGACTCTCTCTGGCCTGGCCACATTAACGCAGTACTAGTTGTGCGTTAGGATATGAAGCATCTACAGCAACTGCTGCTCCATTTAAGGTGGAACAGGACAATTTGAAGACTTCAGCTTTATATTAATGAAGAATTAGTGGTGGGTGATAATAAATAATTGCCCCCCTCTTGGAAGGCGTATGATCCCTAAATGTAACTAAAGCCCTGAACTTTCCCCTCCTCTGCTGTCCCTGCAGACGGGCAGGGTCGCCTACAGAGCAGCGCTGGTAGCTGTTAATGCTTTTTAATGTTAATGTTTTTTTATTTGAGGCCCCCATTTCAGAAGGAAGATCTCAACCACTGCCCTGTAACTCAGTTCAAAGAGGTCAGGGTGACACAAGGGGTAGGGGGAAAAAGGGGAAAAATGGGATTAGGCCTAAATATGCCGCAAGGCGTATCGCCACTGCAATATGTAGCAGCATAATCGCAATATGATGTTTTGTCCATATCATTCGGCCCTAGTTACAGTATCCCTCTTATTTAGCCAGGAGAGGACGAGCAGCGGAAGCAGCATTCACTTTCCTAGCAAGCTGTTCTTTCTACTCTCAGTGACCCCTCGTCTGCTCAGCAGTGGCTTAGCCAGCCACTAATCCTGTTAAATCATCCAGGCTCACTCAGGTTTGTCTACACTTTACCCATAATAAGAATAACATGCTTTGCTGAGCAAGGATCAACAGCATCACCGCTGCTAATTACCCCACTGAGGTAATGACTGTAAATCCCGAGCGCTAGCCTTGAATACGAATGCATGTATTACACTGCACTTTATTTAAAACATATTACGAAACTACTCAAGCTACAGCGGCGCACTATGAAGGCCAGGATTGCTGGGGCTGATTCTTTTCGCTGGTTGAGGGGGTGGGGGGGTGCTGTGCCCCTTGGCCATAAACGACGAGAAGCAGGTCAAGCGGCTCAAGTCTGGTCCGCCCGACTAAACCAGCAGTGCAGAATCCAGGTCAAGCCTTTTAGTTGCTGCAGCTAACGCGCGCACCCTGGGTCAGACTCCCGTTGCCATGGTTACTGCTCCGGATGCTGCAGAAAAGCCCCTCGGAGGCAAAGGAGCACGAAAGCATGAGAGGGAGAAAAAAAAAAAAAACGGGGGGTTGCTGGGCGGACAGGGAGGCTGTTGCCACGCAGAGTGACAAGGAAGCCCATGGCAGCCAATCAGAAGGCAGCAATGCATAATGCAAGTCAGGCATCCCTCTATTTTTAATCCAAGCATGGTCTGGGGATGTTGTTGTGAAAAATTGATCACAGTGTGTTGGGGAACAGCTGGAGAAGACATGGAATCAGTGGGTTTTTAGTGCACTGCCGTAGTGTACTGCCTCCAAAATGCAACGCACAGCGTTTGGGCTGCACACAGAGACATATGCATGGCAAATCTGTGCTCTCAGCCTGATGTGATGCACAGCGTGCGCTCACAGCAGGATAAACATTTTAGCCCAAAAATTACAGTCACTCACACATGCATGCTCCCTGCTTTTGTACCTGACCTTTTTATTAATGCAGCGCACTATTAATGTGAAGTACTGGATCTAAAGGTCATTTACCAACGTTCTGGACCAACAGCACTTCAGTCCCCCACAAATGATCATGCATGGACAACTGCCCATTGCAAAGGTGTATATATATGTGTGTGTGTGTGTGTGTGTGTGTGTATATATATATATATATATATATATATATATATATATATATATATCATATCTCCGTTTTTCAGTTTTTAACATAATTTGAAAATGCCTGGTGCTCTTTATATTCGGTGTAAATTTTACGATGAATGGACCAAAGAAAACGACCGAAAATGACTAACAAAAAATTCTGGTTCCATTGACTTGCATTAAAAGTAAAGTAGGTTTTTACCGTCTCCTGTAAAGTCACCGTTTTTGGAGAAACGAGTTTTTTTTTTCGGGCAGCAGCAACATATATAAATATATAATGACATGTAGCTCCAGTGCTATGCATTAACAGTGCAATGCATTAATGAAAAGGCCAGATACAAAAGCAAAGAGCAAGCATGTGTGACAGACTGCATTTTTCTTTGGGCTAAAATCTTCATCCTGCTGTGAGCACAAGCTGCACGCTACACTTTTATAATTAGTATCTTATAATAACTGGCTGTTTTACAGAAATACTCACTTAGTATTTCAAAATAATACCATTTACTCATATTATTGACTTGGTATCTTGAAATAACTACAAATAATTGAAATATTTGTATTCGAAATGTCGTATATTGGGATAATGACATGCACAAAATGTTGATTTTGTATCTTGAAATAATTATTTAGTTCCACAAAAGTGTGACTATTTCCCAAAATATCAACATAGTATCTTAAATGCTATGTGTTGTTTTTTTTAAGCTGACATAGTGCCTATAAAATAATGGCCATTTAAAACAATTACTTTCCTAAATAAATTTACAAGTAGTCGTTACTTTGTATCTTGAAATAATTACTTTTTTTTTTATTTACTTCTTATTTACTAACAAAAAAAGTGACATCTGACTTATTTTCTCAGAACAATGACTTGGTATCTGGAAATAATTACTTATTACTTGACTTCCTCCTCGGGACCACCGGTGGCTCCAAAACACTCTTCATCATGTTCTTCATAACGTTCATATTCCATAAGCTCCGTTCAGAAGCTGGGCGTCGTGTGAGGCTGTAGCTCTTCTCTCCAGTCTAATAGACGGTGATGTAATTTTAAACCCTTATAATAAAAGAAGCTGAACTTTGTTTTTTCTACTGAAATTCGACCCGTTTTTCCCCAAATCTGGGCTCTAAACTATAAACAGACGGCGTCTCTTCAGTGATCTGCTCTGGAAACATCACTTTTAGAAAATAACACAAAGAGAGTCGGAGATTTTCGTCTTTCAGCAGTGAATTTTAAGCATGTAGTGATATGTGGAGATCATAACACACACGTTCTGTTAATCTGAGCGGAACTTTTACATAAATAAATAAATAAATAAATAAAAATGTACGTTTATTTCATGCAGTTACTGAATAATTTGCCTCATGATTTGGTCACGTAAATTCAGATGGATAGACCAAAAACATTCCCTGGTCAATAAGAGGTTAATAACTCAAAATGTAAAAGTCATTATTTTCAGAAATGAAGTCATGATTTACTGAAGTTCTGACACACTACAGTCAGAAACACAGCAGGTGAGCCTTCCTCCTCTCTCTGGCGGGAATTTCTTTCCATTCAGAGAGAAAGTGGAAAGAAGTGCATGAAAACAAGTCTTAAGTGCCGCTACTTTACATGCAGTCACAACCAAACAGAGCGAAACTCAAGCAGCTCAAACAGTCACACGATTTCTTCAACTCCTTTAACATCAGCAAACAGACTCACAGGCAGAGAAGCGCTCCACACAACACAGCACTCACGTGTCATTCCCAGCTTCTCCTCAAACACTGAGCTTATGACCGTCTGCTTCCCGGGAAGCCCTTAATTGGGAACCTCACTCTTCCTCGGCTGCGCTTACTTCAGCTGATCCTCAGGCGCGGTGGGCTCGGGTACACCCCTCACTCCCTCCTGCTCGTTCTCTCTCTCTCTCGCTCTCCTTTCTCTCTCTCTCTCTCTCTCTCTCTCTCTCTCTCTCTCTCTCTCTCCTTTCTCTCTCTCTCTCCTCTCTCTCTCCTTTCTCTCTCTCCCTCTCTCTCTCTCTCCTTTCTCTCTCTCTCCTCTCTCTGTCTCTCTCCCTCTCTCTCTCTCTCTCTCTCTCTTCTCTCTCTCTCTCTCTCTCTCTCTCTCTCTCCTTTCTCTCTCTCTCTCTCTCTCTCTCTCTCTCTCTCGCTCTCCTTTCTCTCTCTCCTCTCTCTCTCTCTCTCTCTCTCCTTTCTCTCTCTCTCTCTCTCTCTCCTTTCTCTCTCTCTCTCTCTCTCTCCTTTCTCTCTCTCTCTCCTCTCTCTCTCCTTTCTCTCTCTCTCTCTCCCTCTCTCTCTCTCCTTTCTCTCTCTCTCTCTCCCTCTCTCTCTCTCTCTCTCTCTCTCTCTCCTCTCTCTCTCTCTCTCTCTCCTTTCTCTCTCTCTCTCCTCTCTCTCCCTCTCTCTCTCTCTCTCCTCTCTCTCCCTCTCTCTCTCCTTTCTCTCTCTCCCTCTCTCTCTCTCTCCTCTCTCTCCCTCTCTCTCTCCTTTCTCTCTCTCCCTCTCTCTCTCTCTCCTTTCTCTCTCTCTCCTCTCTCTGTCTCTCTCCCTCTCTCTCTCTCTCTCTCTCTCTCTCTCCAGTGAGGACAGCAGAGCTTTGTTGTAAAAAATCCTTCTTGAATATTCTCCACAGAGCGAGTCCAGCACAGACAACACTGCAGCTCCGCGCTGCTGGACAGGGAGCACAAGTCTGCGCGAGTCGTCAGCAAAGCCTCGCGCACGCTCACCGCGCCCTGCAGCCCCGGAGGAGCCACATCAGCCGCGCGTCCAAAAGCGCACGCACGCTGATTTCCTTCTAGCCTAGCAAGAAAAGCCTGTTGTTTTCTGTGCAGCAAGAAACTGAACTTAGTCTGCGTGACCACAGCGTTTTAGGGCCACTGTTAATAAAAATAAAAACAGTAGACTTTGAGAATAAAGTCGCAATATTTCAAGAATAAAGTCGCAATATTTCAAGAATAAAGTTGTAATGTTTCAAGAATAAAGTCGTAATATATCAAGAATAAAGTTGTAATATTTCAAGAATAAAGTCGTAGTATTTTGAGAATAAAATAATATTTTGAGAAAAAAGTGGTAATATTTGGAGGATAAAGGGGACTAACTGAAGGGGGGCTAACTGTAGGGGTCTAACTGTAGGGGGGCTGCTATAACGCATTGGGGTCTCGGTTGCTGCCCTGACGCCGGAGCTCCACTCACTCCCGTCTCTCTGTGGATCATTTTGATGCCCTCTTCAAATGGGGGGAGATGAAGCCCCCGATAGCCGAGTAGACCACCCTGCCTGAGGTTCTCCTTCAACAACACAGACAGACGGTTTCTTCCGAGTCCGTCCGGCTCTTTATTCTAGATAAACAGTTTCCTACTCAGCCGTTTCAGCCGGTTCTTATACTGATACCAGGCTGGTGCTGATGAGCAGGAGAGACGGGGAGGCTGAGTGTTTCTTTATGGGGGAATCGATATGAAAGTGCAGCTCCACCAACTCAACGCCCCTCATTTAACACCAGGAGGTGCTGCCTTTCCTTTGAGAAGCCACAATATTGTGACATTTCATCGTGTTAATGCCACTTTAATGTCCTAATTCTAGGCCTATTTTTCTCGAAATATTAAAAAAAATGTTCTCAAAATATTACTTCATTCTCTAAATCTGATATTTTTATTTTTATTAACACTGGCCCTAAAACACCATCGAACCCAAATGTCCACTTCTAATTATTAAATTAAGCTGCACTCAAAAATGCAGTTACCTCCTCTTGGATGATGTATTATACTACTAGACTGATATTTGTGTCATATTGCAAGTTGATTTTTCTGTTGAAAGCACAAGCTGCGTCCAAACCCTGTACTAACATGTCAGAAACAGTACATCACTATTAGAAGTACCGTTCATTAGTGATCAGATTAGATTTCCTTACAGTGGTAGTGATAAGAAACAGGAATCATGATGTCTACAACACCAAATTAGCCATTCTATTTGCATTTTAAAACGACTAGTGAACATTACTATGTAATACTGATAATGGTGAATAGTAGCAAATCTGAAAAAAAGATATCTATATCTATATCTATATATATATATATATATATATATATATATATAAATCAATTATAGATATATTTGTCATTTTTCAGTTTTTGAAATAGTTTAAAAATGCTTATTGCCCTTTATGTTGTGTATAAGTTTCATGATGAATGGACTAAAAGAAATGACCCAAAATGACTCGGAAAGACGTCTGGTTCCATTGACTTACATTGAAAGTAAAGTAGGTTTTTGCCTTCTCCTGTAAAGTTACTATTTTGGAGATATGAGGATTTGTTCCAACAGCAGTGGTGTATATATATATATATATATATGGTTCATTTTGCTTTACAACACCCTGCATAAACAGCTTTTAATAATATGTTTTAGGCCAAAATCTTCTCTCAAAACTATGTAATAACTTCCTGTGAGGGAGCTTTTGGAAGCATGAAATGCTTTTGACATTGGGTTTCTGTCACTGCCACTGTGAACAGTTCTGACTTGTCTCTCTAGAACAAACTATTTCACACCAAACCACCCTTAATGACTGTTTACATCGCATCATGTTTTACATGAAATCCTAATTTAGCTTTAAGCTCTGCCCGGTGTGCTTCTACATTATTCACAAAGAAAAAATAATGAAAGAAAACGACAATCACACGGATCTGTTTCGTTCCTACTGACCGACAGAGGTGGTGCGAACCACAGTGGATGCTCTTTGTGCTCTTATATCAACAAAGTCACCAAATGATACGCGGTGTGATGTGGCAGTCCACGCTCAGACGGAAGACGTCCGTCAGGAACCTGCTCGCTGTTTTTCAGTGGCTGACGGGAGTGATGGGACTCATCAGGAGTGCCAAGCTGTGTGTGGTGATCCACAATAAGGGAAAACGGCTTGAAGCAGCCAATCCAACCAGTTGGGGGCTAACATTTTAAGGCCCAGTGGATTCAACAGCGAAAACCACAGATGGCAGCGGGTCAGGTCTGCCCTGGCAAACAAATCCACCGAAGCCATGCCATATTTGTTTCAAATCCTCTGGACCACCACTTTGCCTGGACTGGCTATTGAAGCCTGGCAGATGAGCAGCTCACAATGAGGCAAAGCAGGGAAGCGCCAGTGGGGAGCCCAACAACCCTGCGCTCCCTTCTTGACTGGTGTGGAAAGCCGTAGCCATGTTGTCCAGTCATACTAGCACATGGCAGGACCACAGCACCACCAGAAGGGCTTTCAGCGCCAGATTTCCACTGATTTCATGCTGTTGCCAAGCCATTCCCCCCACCCCCAACAAGTTCGTCATGACCAGTTTTTGTGTGAGGGGATCAAACTCAGAGGCACACCATTCGTTTCTACATTAATATGAAGCGTTTCTGTTTTACCATATCCAGATGTACGCGCTACTGCCACATCTGGAACCAACAAAACTATAGTTAGATCCAAGCGGACGACTGCTGTGGCCTATTTTATTGTGTGTAAGATTCTGGAAAATGTTGAGAATATACACCAATCGAGCAAAACATCATGACCACCTCCTCGTTTCTACGCTCACTGTCCACTTTATCAGCTCCACTTACTGTATAGCTGCACTCTGTAGTTCTACAGTTACAGACTGTAGTCCATCTGTTTCTCTGATACTGGTGGTGTGTTAGTGTGTTGTGCTGGTACAAGTGGATCAGACACAGCAGTGCTGCTGGAGTTTTTAAACTCTGTGTCCACTCTTTTAGACACTCCTACCTCGTCGGTCCACCTCGTAGATGTAAAGTCAGAGACGACAGCTCATCTGCTGCTGCACAGTTTGTTTTGGTCATCCTCTAGTCCTTCATCCGTGGTCACAGGATGCTGCCCACAGGATGTTGCTGTCTGGATATTTTTGGTTGGTGGACTATTCTCAGTCCAGCAGCGACACTGAGGTGTTTAAAAACTCCAGCAGCACTGCTGTGTCTGATCCACTCAGACCAACACAACACACACTAACACACCACCACCACATCAGTGTTACTGCAGCACTGAGAATGACCCACCACCCAAATACTACCTGCTCTGTGAGGGTCCATGGGGGTCCTGACCACTGAAGAACAGGGTAACAGAGTATCAGAGAAACAGATGGACTACAGTCTGTAACTGTAGAACTACAGAGTGCAGCTATACAGTAAGTGGAGCTGATATGTTATGCCTGATCGGTTTCAGACCAGAATTTTTCTAATCACACCTACTCTGACTTCTAAACAGCAACCCTCTTGAAAGACCCCCACCTGGCTTTGAATATTCCCGCACATTTACACAAGCTGTGTACCAGTTACTCAATGCAATATAGCCTAGTTTCTTTTCATCCAGCGCCTTACTGCTAATAGCCAACAGCGTCTCCTTTATTTCATTTGCAGCCACTTTACATAACGTTTCTCATTCATCACACATCTGGGATACACAGAAGAGGGTCCGTTACAGACGCACACATAAGGCCTGTAAAATCAGCGCCTCTCACATTTTTACACTGAGTAGCTGATTTTCACATCTACGGCCTCTTAACTGACAGCACTTGTTTACTTCATAGTGACGCCACAGAGACTGCAGCTCGAGGCACGTGTCATATGACTCACTGATTTACTCTAAACAGCAAGGGACAGAACCTGAGGCTGACCGTGCCATGGCCATCTCTAGTCTCCAGACTAATAGTGCGCTATTATATTTGTCCGTGTTGAGCTTCAACATTCAAAAGCAAACAGATATTTGCTCCAGCCTTTTCCAGTCTGGCACATTTGTAACAGAACTGAGAGCAGCTATAACAGCAGGACAGTTTGTATCAGGTTCAATATCTACATATTCGTGCCAAACCCGCACTGCGCATATGTGATATTCTATTTGAGCAACGATGCGAACATCTCTGCTATTAATCCAAAATGAAAAGTCAACTGTTTGGGGCTTTTCGCTGTTGCCGGAAGAAAATCTCGTATCTCCAAACTGGTGACTTTACAGGAGAAGGAAAAAACCTACTTTACTTTTAATGTAAGTCAATGGAACCGGACGTCTTTCCAAGTCATTTTGGGTCATTTCGTTTAGTCCGTTCTTCGTGAAATAATCAAACAATGTAAAGGGGGGCATGTAGTTTCAAATTATGTCAAAAACTGAAAATTGTCAAAAATGGAGATATGAGGTTTTGTTCAGACAACAGTGCTTTACTTTCAATAGATTCCACTGGCTATTTAGTTATGAAATAAAGCATATGTTAAAAAAAGTAAATGCTGAGTGAAACAGGTAAAACAGCCCTGCTGAAAAAAACCTATAGAACCTGTTAAGTGTTTCTGTTGGTTCCTGATGGTTTTTTTAATGTGCTTTGGCTTTTTTAATGGGTTGGTATCACAATGTATACGATCCTAATGGTTTAACAGGTGGACAACGGCTGATTCAAGTTGCATTTGATGGTAAAGGTGTTCTAGAGGAAACTAGTGGTCTCTTCTAGAAACCATTAAGCCAGTTTTCAATTAGAAAGCAAAATCATTAATCTCAATGGTTTCTAATGGTCCGTTTTTCAGCAGGGTGGTGGTATCTGACCAAACAATACAGGTGTGGCAGGTGAAAATCGCTGAAGCATCCAGCCAGAAGTTAATACAAGGGGATTCATTCGAAAGAGGCCCCGAATATTCTGTAATAACCGTAATAACTCATGCAATGAGCTCCTCGGGATATGGACCTTCGAACAAGCCGGGATGCGTAGGAGCGACGAATTAGGTGCCGGACAGCCATCGCCACAATTAACCTCCAATTCCCCACCCACTCCTTCATGTGTCTAGCAGCAAACAGAGATCACTTCCAGCACTGCAGGGAATGCAGTGGATTACACACACATCAAGATATGAAGTGTGCTGTTTTGGTTCGGATCGTTTCATCCTAAAGGGAGTTACAGCAGAATATTTGGGGCCTCTTTCGAGTGAATCTCCCTGTGCAATACCTCAAAAACAACTGTGTGATCCAATGCAGCCGCCACACACACAGACTCTTTGCAAGTCCTAAGAGCTGCCATTTATGGCCTACATTATACTGAGCACTCTGAGCCTCTGGCAGAGCCACTTTCATTCTGAACAATGTTTCAGAATCTCAGGTTGGCGCGAAGTGGTGGACACCACTGAAAAGGCAGTACAGGGTGTAAACCAACACAGCCAGCATCCCTGTGGCAGCTCGCAGCCAAGAGCGCAGATATCAAAGCGGCCGATGACGCACGACAGAATGTCAAGAGGTTTGTTTTGTCGCCATATGCCTCCGTCTCCACTCGAGCTTTCGCGGGCTTGTTAACAAACGGCCCTCGCTAACTAGGCCACGTTGTAAAATCGATTAGTCGTGGTCCAGATTTTTGAACGTCTTTCCTCCTTTCTCTCTCGCCCGCCCTGCGGCGCTCCATGTCCGTAATTGCCATGTAACAGGAGCTTCCTTAACTGGCCTTCCCTTCAGGACCGAGTGCCTTAACTGCATGGTTATTGTGACAGCGATCAATGTGCCTCTGGAAATAGAATCCTCTGCGGTTTTCACACAACCTTTCCAGGGAGACAGCGTGAAGACAACAGACGGTGGAGGACGGGCCTCGAGGATAACAAATCTGAAGGAACCGGAAGGTTGAATATGCCTCTTGGGACAGAAGAGTAGCGAGTTACAGTATTGAACAGGAACAGTATATCACAACAGAGCATAATCACATCACACATAGAAATGACTGAGGTCAAACAGAAGGCAAGAGTGTTTGAACATGGGGCGGCGGACAGTCTTGTGGTCAGTCCCAAGAGAATACAAGTGAAGCGGAGCGGTAGCCGCAACATTAGCTGCTGTGCAACACAAATCAAAGCCCTAAAGAAATCCTGCGTAGTTACAGACGTATGGCAGCTAAGTGCTTAATGATTGATTTTCCTGCACACCTTAACCCAATAAGAAGCGAAGTATTGATAAGCCAACGGTACACGGAGGACAACAACAGTCTTGTTTACATTTAGCATTAAATATTAAAAAGCGCTGAGTTTGAGGATTTCTTTCTGTTTACATCCCAGAGGTCTCGCCAGCGCAAGGTCTTGATGGGCTTCTTTCAAGGCCAGCCAGGCCCGGTTTTAGGGGAGTGCCAAAGCATGCAGTGCACCCTCAGCTGAAGTTTTGCAGTTGAGCTATGGGGAAAGTGCATTTAGACAGCCTAACATCTACTACAGACCAGTGACGTAGTGTACAGATAATGTTTTAGGTACATGAACGGCTGTGGTAATGTAGTATGAAGACTTCTTTACTTACAAACTGCTTTCATATATGATAAAGCCTCAAATGTTTCTCCGTCATTAGCATACCTGATGATCTAATGCTATAGAAATTAATTCAGCATAGGTTTCCCACCATGCATAGTCACCAGTTTTTGAATATCATTAGCATTTAAAACATGGGATGTTCCAGTAAGTCTATAGACGTTTATATATTTGGTCATACGAACATACGCCAGCACAATCCAATTGTAAGAGGGGGTGATAGAGTTTCTGACCGTCAGTGTGGCAGTGAACCTCCAACAGCTCAGAGCGTTCGTCGTTGGTACCAACAGTTCCAAGGAGAAGGTCACCAGCATCACCAGATCTCATGCCGTGTGACTGTTTCTGTGGGGGTGTGTTAAGGATTCTGTTGATGTGACCACTTACAACAGCACTGGATGATCTCCGAAATCCCACTGAAAGAGCCGTGAGAGCAGCGACGCCCGACACGCTCAGTCCAGTCTGGGATGAGTTTGACTGTGGTGTTGATGTCGTCCGTACAGCTGGAGGAGGTTCAGACTGAGACCTTGTAGAATTACATAATAAACTTCATGCTCATTTAAACCATTTGCAGTTCACTGCACTGATCTGTGATAATTTACAAGTGAAATCAATCGTTTTGAACTGGGAGTCTTTTTGAATCACCCTGTGTTTCTGAGGTTAATAATCGTCTGTAAGCAATAGCAGAATTTGTTTACCCAGCATTTCCGTTTCTTGTGAAAAGGCCCTTATTTGACAGGTGAATGAAAACCTGGCTACATAAAACTGCAAAATTCTGCCAGTACATTTACCTAAGACTATTATTGTATGACATGGATTCTTAACCCAAAAAATCCACTGTGAATTTGTAGAAATTGTTCTCACATAGATGGGACCCATTTTCAAAAGTTTTTCTGTCCAATGGTGTTGTCACAGATTGCTGACTGATCAGTGTTGCAGCGATCAAAATGAAAAATTAAGGGTAAAACATCACAAGAACAAATCTCTTTACATATTCACATATTTTACATGTTGATTCAAATCAGCAGCTGCCCAACAGCATCTATATTTTCTAATATTTGGCTTCGAATTTTGAGTTTTCAGTTCTTTTCTAGACTCAGACTTGCTGTCCTGGGTCACTGACTGTATGATACATGTGCAGCAAACAGAGATCATGTTGAAAAACAACCGAATATTCCTTTAAATAATAAGGGTTCACAGTGTTATGAGGTATCTAATCTAATTGGCGCTGAGCTGTCTCTGCTCCGCACCCACGCTTGCAGGATGGCAGGCTGGAGCAGCGTTTCTCTGTCGCCTTGTGAGCGCTAGCTGTTGTAGCTGTTTCAAACACGACCTCAACCTTTGAGTCACTTCCACGTAACCCACTTTCATCACAATGCCGGCCAGAACGTGTAATTATCATGCACGTAAATTACAGAGGGTGCGTATGAACGGCTCCCCGGCCAGACTTTTCATGCCAACTTAACATCCAGACAGAAACTAATAGCCCAAGGTCCCATAGGTCCTCCATCACATCATCCACTTCTAAATCGGTTGACTCATCCATATTCATGTCCAATATGTAACGCCTGACAACAGCGCAGTGCTTCTGACTCATGTAAATGTGTTGTTTAGACATACACATAATGCAGTTAATGCACCTCATAAAGAATTATGTGGATACGGATGTAAAAATGAAATGTGGTCAATGGTGCGTTCCACATCGTGACACATTTTAATATCACGTCATATGAGAAGCCCTGGTTGAGTGTTTCGTCTTTTAATATCGAATATCTGCCAACAACACGAGCCAGCATGTTTGTAGATAATGCAGTTCAACTACATTAAAGTTGGTAAAACAAATCCAATTTAGTTAAGATACAGTAAAGTTAGTAAAATAAAGTACAGTTAGTAAGATACACTAAAGTTAGTAAAATAGAGTAAAGTTAGTAAGATACAGTAAAGTTAGTAAAATAGAGTACAGTTAGTAAGATTCAGTAAAGTTAGTAAAATACACTAAAGTTAGTAAAATACAGTAAAGTTAGTAAAATAGAGTAAAGTTAGTAAAATAGAGTACAGTTAGTAAGATACAGTAAAGTTAGTAAAATAGAGTAAAGTTAGTAAGATACAGTAAAGTTAGTAAAATACACTAAAGTTAGTAAAATAGAGTAAAGTTAGTAAAATAGAGTAAAGTTAGTAAGATACAGTAAAGTTAGTAAAATAGAGTACAGTTAGTAAGATACACTAAAGTTAGTAAAATAGAGTAAAGTTAGTAAGATACAGTAAAGTTAGTAAAATAGAGTACAGTTAGTAAGATACAGTAAAGTTAGTAAAATACACTAAAGTTAGTAAAATACAGTAAAGTTAGTAAAATAGATTAAAGTTAGTAAAATAGAGTAAAGTTAGTAAAATAGAGTACAGTTAGTAAGATACAGTAAAGTTAGTAAAATAGAGTAAAGTTAGTAAGATACAGTAAAGTTAGTAAAATAGAGTAAAGTTAGTAAAATAGAGTACAGTTAGTAAGATACAGTAAAGTTAGTAAAATAGAGTAAAGTTAGTAAGATACAGTAAAGTTAGTAAAATAGAGTAAAGTTAGTAAAATAGAGTAAAGTTAGTAAGACACAGTAAAGTTAGTAAAATAGAGTACAGTTAGTAAGACACAGTAAAGTTAGTAAAATACAGTAAAGTTAGTAAAATACAGTAAAGTTAGTAAGATACAGTAAAGTTAGTAAAATACAGTAAAGTTAGTAAAATAGAGTAAAGTTAGTAAAATACAGTAAAGTTAGTAAAATAGAGTAAAGTTAGTAAGATACAGTAAAGTTAGTAAAATACAGTAAAGTTAGTAAAATAGAGTACAGTTAGTAAGACACAGTAAAGTTAGTAAGACACAGTACCATCTTCCTGCAAGCCCATAGTGGCCATTCCTCCAGTGGACTTGGGCATTTTCAATTATGATAATCTAATAAAAAAATTTACCCATATGTTAGATGGTGAGACCCGCCCCGCCCCCCCTCCCGGATGGAGGATTCTGGATTTACGTGGACTTTGTGGTTAAGGCCTGTGTGGGTGGGCCGGTGCTTACTAACATGCAGACTCCAAACAGGTGCAAGAGTTGATTTGAGTTGATTGACAGGACATAAACAAATAAACAACCCCCCCCCCCCCCCAACTAGGATAAAAGGAGCCTGACATCCCCTAAAGGATGCACATCAATAGAACTGAGGTAAGTACCACTTTACATCACTTAAATGTCCATACTTCTAATGGTCACACTACTAGTCTCTAGAGTGTATCAGGGCTGGTGATGGAGTGTAAAACCCACCACGTCACACCACAACTCTGTTACCAGATTAACTAGCACATTCCTGCTCTCTGTGTTGAGCTGCTAGTGAGCAATGAGGGGTGAAGGAGAGGAGTGAGAACCTCCTGCAGTGAAAACACTTCCCACCTCTCTATAATGACGGCCAGGCCAAGACAAGAAGGTCAGCACAAATGCAGCTTTCGACATATATGTCATGAAACAACACTGGAGGAAAAATATATGCACAGCTTACAAATACATATAAACGCATAGCTTAACTGGGGGTTCCCTAAAAGGGAGCAAATATTATTGTTACTGTAAAAAAAAGGGCTAATAATACTGAGTATCTCTGTAATACTGACAGAGTCTGATCAGATATTTGTATTTTCATAGGTAATACAGCAGTACAGCACACAACTACATTAAAGTTTGTCAAGGAAAACACAGTTAATAGTTAATATTAAGAAAACACTATTAGGTACACTTAAAATTATTCAGCAATTGATTTGTTCCCAAAATAATGTTATAAGAAATCACAATAAATTACATATTAATAAATACATAATGAATCAACATCTATGGACTTCTACGTGTCATAAAACATGAAATCCCATATGACGAATGAAGAAAATGTGACAGAAACTAAACGTCTTAAGGTGGTAGAGTGATGTAATTGTGCAAGGTGATTATTTTCCTAAAATAACATATTTAAACACCATATTATTGCAGTGTGTGTGTGATGCTTCTGCACTAGCTGTGTTTTGTATTGTTTATTTTGTGGGCGGAGTCAGTAGCACAAAAAAGCACCGTGTAATGTTTTGAAACGAAACGTCGTATATTTGTTTATATCAATGTGCATGTAAAGTAAATACATCTACTTTAGTGCTAGATTAAGTCCATAAATGATTACTATTACTGTTATTTTCCACTCTCTACTGTTATATTCCTACTAGTGGTGTTATAGATGAGTATAGTTTAGGTTAGTTCACCACAAAGCAGCCGTTTTTAAACAGGTTAACTGTATTAAAATCATCAAAATCGAGTTTAATTGCACAGATACACCAAAGATAAAACTGATGAATCACAAAAACATTGGTGAAATATTTGCGTGTGCATCAGTTTTGATCTTTGATGAATAAGGGTTACTGGCTTTTAACTGTACTTCAACTTTAACTGCACTCCTGCTGTTGGGGTTAAATTGCTAGATCGTATTAATTAATGTTCTTCTGAATATTTTGCATTTCTGCCTCTGTTTATGTATAAAATGCCCCTCAATTTCAGTCAGTGGGGCTTAAAAAGTCCCCTGTGCCCAACGCTGAGAGGAACTGCCACAGTAAGAGAGGCAGTGGCTGAGAAAAGTGATGTTAAGCAGCTGTCTGAGGGCGTCCCTGCGGTGAGCTCACCGAGCTGTTAGCGCTGCAAGCTACTAACTCATGTCCTTCCACAGAAGCAGAACGCTGCTGCATCAAGGACTGTACAGAGTTATTAGACTCTGGGTATTACAGTCTGAGTCTGGAAACACCGCAGTGCTGCATTACAGCAAAGCCCTGAGCTAACACTCACACTGGGGAGGCCTCCTGGCAAAGCTTCAAAGCCGCGTCCCATCAGAGGACTGGGATTGATTAGCGTTACAAAATATACCTTGCTCCATGCAAGGTGTTTCAATCAATAAAGTAATTTGAAGTCAAACATTTTCATGCTGACTATGGTTTCCGAAGCCAAAAAATGTCTACATAATATATAACGCTGTGGAGCCAGATGCTAACTCTTTAAAGGAATGGTCTAGTGGTTTTAACCTAATCTCAGTGGGCTGCATCTGCAGCCCACAGGCGATTATTACAGACAATATCAAGTGCAGAACAGAAAAGAACAGAAAACCCATTGACTCAACACACACGTATTATAGAAGCCAAAGGGCAGGTGCTGAAAAGGACAGGGAAACTAACTGACCATGCTACTGACATGGCAGACGGAGATTATGTTAAAAAATACTGGAGAATTTCTTTAAAAATGCACAGTACGGCACCACACACACTCAGAAACAGAGGTACTAAACTGTCACTGGGGTATGTTGATTCGTCGGACCACAGGACACTTTTCCACTTCCCCTCAGTCCATTTTAAATGAGCTCAGACCCAGAGAAGGTGGCAGCGTTTCTGGATCCTGTTTAAATTTGGTTTCTTCTTCACATTTTAGAGTTTTAACTTGCATTTATAGATGCAGTGATGAACTGTTTCCACAGACAGGGGTTTTCAGAAGTGTTTCTGAGCTCATGCAGTGATTTCCACTACAGAATCATGTCTGTTTTTAATGCTGTGCCGCCTGAGGGCCCAAAAATCACGGCCAGCAGATACTGGTTTTTGGCCTCGTCCCTTATATACAGAGATTTCTACAGATTCTCTGAATCTTTTATTGTTATTATTTACCATAGATGATGAAAAGCAAAAGTTCTTTGCTATTTCATTTTGAGAAACATTATTCTTGAATTGTTGCACTATTTGATCGTTCAGTCTTTCAGAATGGTGCTTAAAACCACTGCTGTACCTTTGAGGGAACATTTGCATTGTTTGTACTTTGATGAACGACAAAATATACCTGCACAGAACTTTCATTCAACAGTGTAATTGTACGTGTGCATGATCTGCTTCGCCATGCATCGACTGTAACCTCTCAAAAAAGGTTACTATATATATATTGTAAATATCTTTAGATATATTATATATATATAAAATATATATATATTTTTTTTTTGATGTTCTTAATGGTGGATCCTACTGTATATCCAGAGAAAACTCTCACCCAGAAACACACATGCACAGCACCTAATCCTATAAAATACTCGAGTATAAAAATACTCTACTAGTGTTGTCTGTCAGTCTTGTGGGTTCCAGATGTTAATATCTCTCAACATCTGTGCATACATTAGAAACCTCCAGTCAATCCTCCACTCGTGGATTAATTCAACCCAAGAAAAGAAGGAGCTTTCCGAAGGAGCCTAACGAAGTGAGCAATGAGACAGGCATGCGTTTATGTGAATGACAGTCAGTTAGTAAGAACCTTAATATGTTTGAAGTTAAACGCTATCCGGCAAACTAAAAGCTGCTCAACTTACTGTAAGCAGACACATTTCATATCTTGCGTTCAATTTACACAATCTTACGCAACTAAAGAAGTAGCATACTGTATATTTTACTTGCCTTTAAAACCAACATGTTTACCATTAGCCACAGCTATCCAATGGTATACAAGTACATCTAGACCTTTGTGCAATCGCCTGATTTTTGATAAGCCTTCATTACCATTAGTGAACTTGGACTATCAGAGGTGGACGAAGTACACAAACCATGTACTTGAGTTAAAGTAGAGACACCCAAGGTAAATATTACTCCAGTAAAAGTAGAAGTTCCTCCCTTTAGACCTCCACTTGAGTAAAAGTACTAAAGTATTTCCCTTCAAATGTACTTAAGTATAAAGTAAAAGTACTAAAAGAGTAATTCTGGCTCTGATGTCCTGTTATCATTTTTATAACCAGACTGGCTTCATGAACTCATTTCAGGTGAAAGTCCTCCAGCGTCTCTCTTGGTAAACCAGTCTTTTAATAGGACGTCATTAATTAGTGACGCTGACGTCTATTAAAATGATCAGAAGCTCAAAACACTGAAGGTAAACAGTTTCCATCAGGGAGAACCGAGTGGCTCTGAAATCACTTTTTACACACAAGCAAAGTTTCAGTTTCAGATTTATTTACAACTTAGTTCCAAGTTTAAGTTGAATAAAAACTGGCTTTAAACTCAGGATCACAGATGAGCTCCTTTACTATGTTGATCTGTAGGCGTCTGTTCATAAACATAAACCAGCCCAAACTCATTTACTATAAAATGAAATGGTGTTTGTAGAAATTCAGAAAAAAGCCGCGTCAGTCTCGACTGCATATGTGGACATATTTCTATATTGAGCTCTATTTACACAAAGTTAGGTTAGTTCATCATTTATGTTGAACAGACTCTCCCAAAGTTTTACGCTGCTGTGCTGACGTTGAACCGCGTGCTGCACTGGGTCGGTATGACCAACAGGTCAAAACCAGCTCTAAACAAAGTGACCGCTGGGCCCTGATTGGTGCTCTGGCTTTGCGCTTCTTTCGTTTTGACATGTTACGTTTTTATACACACAGAAACCAAAAGGAACCACAGATTTCTCAAAATGTAGGAGGAAAAAGTCGGATATTAGACTCTGAAATGTAGTGGAGTGAAAGGAAAAAGTCGCCCAGAACGGAGAAACTTCAGTACAGATACACCAAAAATACTAAAGTACAGAAACTAATTACATTTAATAAAATAATGTAAATGTAACTGAAATCATAAGTAGTTTAGGTATGTTATAGCGTGCTGTTCAACACAAGAGCAGAAAGCATTCAATTCCATTTCAGTCTGGCGTCACAAATATTTCACACGCACAAAACTATTCGATTTTCCGATGTTGGATCAGATCCTCTTGTGACTCTCACATCAGAATGACAGCACTCCGAATCTGTAGTGTTCCTGGTTTTCCACTGGAGGGGCTGTGATTAGGAGAGCAGCTCTAACAGAGTCTTATTACTGATCAATGCCTGCTACTCCATGCGGTTTAGATCACGTTATTCTTCTGCTAAAATAAGTGGCAACACACTTCGTGAACGAAACATCTCCTCTTCAGTGTCTTAAGAGACTGAGAATCGGTGCCTGAGGAGGAGCTTTAAGTTCAAATCTCTCTCTCTCTCTCTCTCTCTCTCTCTCTCTCCTTATCTACTTCCCACTTACTTTCTTGCTTAATTCCTCCTTTCTCTCTCTCTCTCTTTCATGTTCGAGTGAGATTCAGCCTGCGCTCAAAAGCAGCTGTGCATGGGTGGCAGCCTTCTGGCCTAATTACAGCTGGAAAAAAGAGGGGGAGAACATCTTCCTTCACTGTTTAAAAAGGGAAAAAAAAAAAACCGCTACATTTTAAGCTCTTAGCATTTCGCCTCGTTCCCTGGGGGTGACCGGAGACGTCTTAGCGCAAATCTGTGGCCGTCTCAGAGAAGCGTCTGCACTGGAAATAAACACGGCAGATTTTCTGTGATGAATTCGCAGCACTGAATGAAACAGACAGGTTAAGTTAGAGATGCAGTGATACCACTTTTCTTTACCCTTAGGGTTTGGGTTAGGGTTTGGGTTAGGGTTTGGGTTAGGGTTTGGGTTAGGGTTTGGGTTAGTGTTAGGGTGTGGGTTAGGGTTTGGGTTAGGGTTTGGGTTTAGGCTTAGGGTTTGGGTTAGGGTTTGGATTAGGGTTTGGGTTAGGGTTAGGATTAGGGTTTGGGTTAGGGTTAGGGTTTGGGTTTGGGTTAGGGTTTGGGTTAGGGTTTGGGTTAGGGTTTGGGCTAAGGTTTGGGTTAGGGTTTGGGTTTGGGTTAGGGTTTGGGTTAGGGTTTGGGTTAGGGTTAGGGTTTGGGTTTGCCTTTTCAAAGTTTCAGCTGCTGTCACATCCCATAAGCCTGTGTGGTGCAGCTCAACATCAACCTCACCGTAATTTACTGTGTTGATTTCAAAATAAAATGATGAATACAGTATTTTACAGTAAAAAAAAACATTAAAAGGATTATAATTATTGTGAAATCCTGTGCAATCATCAGTGCAAGCTCAAAGGAAGCTTAATGTAATAAGATTTTTTCCAAGGCCCATTTCAGAAGCTGGCAGGTGTTTTTTTTTGCTTTTCATGGTCTGGTTTTGGTCTGACGCCGCTGTTGTGCTGCATCCGGGTTTGTTTATTTCAGGCTTGTAAATATTGCGCAGCGAGGATCAGGTGGGTGCGTTCTTATGTGCAGTGTTTTGATGTGCTTCAGCTCTGCAAGCATTTAGGTCAGAACCTAAAAGATTCATAGAGAATATACGCTGGGATGGAGCACGCATGGATAATGCCTCCTGTCAGTCAAGCCCGTCTACTTGGTGCAGTATTCCGCAGACAGCGTATGGGCTTGTGTAGGCAGCCTCCCATCTACCTACCCACACAACGTTTTCATTGACTCAGACTCTTTTTGAGTCAGACTACAGTCCTAGTAGCTCACTATAACACGTCCTTGTGTTCGCTGCACTGTTCTTTCTTCAGTCTGTCTGATTTCATGATAAAAATAAAACTAGGCAGACCAAAGTAGCACTGTTTATATTACATTAGACCAGACATGTACACCACCTCCTCGTTTCTACACTCATTGTCCACTTTATCAGCTCCACTTACTGTATAGCTGCACTCTGTAGTTCTACAGTTACAGACTGTAGTCCATCTGTTTCTCTGATACTTTGTTACCCTGTTCTTCAGTGGTCAGGACCCACATGGACCCTCACAGAGCAGGTACTATTTGGGTGGTGGACCATTCTCAGCGCTGCAGTAACACTGACATGGTGGTGGTGTGTTAGTGTGTGTTGCGCTGGTCTGAGTGGATCAGACGCAGCAGTGTTGCTGAAGTTTTTAAACACCTCAGTGTCCCTGCTGGACTGAGAACAGTCCACCAACCAAAAATATCCAGCCAAAAGCGTCCTGTGACCACTGATGAAGGATTAGAGGATGACCAACACAAACTGTGCAGCAGCAGATGAGCTGTTGTCTCTGACTTTACATCTACAAGGTGGACTAATGAGGTAGGAGTGTCTGATAGAGTGGACAGTGAGTGGACACACTGTTTAAAAACTCCAGCAGGATGGCTGTGCCTGATCCACTCAGACTAGCACAACACACACTAACACACCACCACCACGTCAGTGTCACTGCATGACCCACCACCCAAATACTACCTGCTCTGTGAGGGTCCATGGGGGTCCTGACCACTGAAGAACAGGGTAACAGAGTATCAGAGAAACAGATGGACTACAGTCTGTAACTGTAGAACTACAAAGTGCAGCTATACAGTAAGTGGAGCTGATAAGATGGACAATGAGTGTAGAAACAAGGAGGTGGTCATCATGTTATGTCTGATCAGTGTATGTACCTATGTATGCAGTACACCATTTTACCAATGATAAGGGAGAGAGAAAAGATAGGTTCAAACAGCATATGGGACCCTTTATGGAGGCAATTAAACCCCTCATATGTGACCTAAAAGCCAATTAAAAAATTAGCATCTAAATAACTCCCTGTACTACTGTTGCATATTTGTAACAAGTAGAAAGAACATGATCTGCTTCTCTGGACTGTGGACACGAGTTACTCTTGCATCATGGTGCCGTTCCCTTGGCTCCTCTAATTTGAGGCTGTTTGCGTTTGAGCTGATCTGTTCCCAGGCAAACTGTGTGCAGACTGGCAAATTAATGAACTGGGGACAGCTTTGAGTGACAACTTCAATACGTAATCCTCTTGCTCTCTCAAGCCTGGGTTTGCAAGCTGGTCAGCTTCTCTGCATCCCTGTCCAACTGTTCAGAGCCAGCATCAATCAACACTGATGCATAGATCATGATCTCTTTCCTCCAGTCACAAAGTGAGTTTTGGAGCCACTGGTGGTTCCAATGGGTTAAAAACATTAAAAAAGAAACTTCATAGATAAATATTTACTGTTTAAAAATGGTTGTTTTACTTGTTTGCCAATAGTAGATCTAATCCTATGGTAAACCCTTGCCGATAGTAGATCTAACCCTATTGTTAACCCTTGCCGATAGTAGATCTAACCCTATTGTTAACCCTTGCCAATAGTAGATCTATCCCTATTGTTAACCCTTGCCAATGGTAGATCTAACCATATGGTAAACCCTTGCCAATAGTAGATCTATCCCTATTGTTAACCCTTGCCAATAGTAGATCTATCCCTATTGTTAACCCTTGCCAATGGTAGATCTAACCATATGGTAAACCCTTGCCAATAGTAGATCTAACCCTATGGTAAACCCTTGCCAATAGTAGATCTAATCCTATGGTAAACCCTTGCCGATAGTAGATCTAACCCTATGGTAAACCCTTGCCAACAGTAGATCTAATCCTATGGTAAACCCTTGCCAATAGTAGATCTAACCCTATGGTAAACCCTTGCCAATAGTAGATCTAATCCTATGGTAAACCCTTGCCAATGGTAGATCTACCCCTATTGTTAACCCTTGCCAATAGTAGATCTAACCACATGGTAAACCCTTGCCAATAGTAGATCTATCCCTATGGTAAACCCTTGCCAATAGTAGATCTAATCCTATGGTAAACCCTTGCCAATGGTAGATCTACCCCTATGGTTAACCCTTGCCAATAGTAGATCTAACCATATGGTAAACCCTTGCCAATAGTAGATCTATCCCTATTGTTAACCCTTGCCAATAGTAGATCTAATCCTATGGTTAACCCTAGCCAATGGAAGAGCTAACCACATAGCTTATCCTTGTGAATGGCAGGGTTAAGCCTACCTTATATCTAACCCTATAGCTAGCACTAGACAGTGGTAGAGCTAACCATGAGCTAAACCCTAGCCAAAGACAGAAGCTGAGTAACCGTCTACCGTCTCCTGGGATGTGACTGGACTACAATCATATAATCATTATTAGGGAGTTGCTGTCCACGGTGCTGAAGTGGTGGAAAGTCAGGGACGTCTCTGAGTGGTACTGGGAGGGGGAGAGCTGGAGGCAGAGACTTACAGGATCACTACAAGGGTGCATATTCAGCTCTACAAACCACCCTGTCAGCATGACAAACTACAGCTATTCCAGAGAAAAGTGCCATTGTTAACCCAGCGAGTAGAGGAGACTGGAATGAGGACACTGATATAGCAAAACGTTCAGCTTCAACTCCGTCGACACTCAAACCTCCAGCAGATATTTTACATCAATTCAAAACCCAAACCCTATAGCGCAACTGAATTTTTAAATATTCCAGTTTTATCCAACACACAGACAGAAAACGGGCTTTTTAAACATCTACAAAGAAGGCCATAATTCAGGCATTGCGATCCCAACACTTCTAGTCCTGCTCAGAGTAAATATCTCAGCCTTGACCCATTTTGAGAGAATTTTTATTTTGCTCTCGATTGGTTTCTTCCCTTTCAACTCACGTTTTGGCTTTGTTTCACTCTCAAAATGCCCACTGTTTTTTGAGAGCGTTTCAGCTACACGCATTCTAATTTCTGTCTGAACGCTTTCCCCTCCGGATGATGTTAAATTTGGCTTGTGAAAACATTGTGTTAGAAATGCCAGATAATGTCTGAGTCGTGCATCACATAACCAGTACCACTTACACAAGACTTTCGTGGCTTGAAGTGCCGTTCAGATGTAACTAGTCATTCAAAGTGGATTGGTGTGCAACGGTTCATTGTAGAGAAGCTTATCAAATATAGCTATTTTATTTATTATACATGAAGAGCTTTTAAATATAGATGTTGAAAATGGTAAATCTATAAACTAGATTTGGGCACTATATTGCCTTACAGCTCCTTGCATGTACCTTGCAGTTTTAAAGTAATGTTTTAGGCTAAAACCTAATATCCTCTCTGTTTTTAAAGCTAAGTTCACATTACCAGGCTGAAGAGGCACAAATCCGATTTTTTGTCCTAATGTGACTCAGATCTGGAGTTTTCAATGCTGTGTGGACACAAATCGGATCTTTTCAAATCTGACCTGAGCCACTTTCATATGTGGCCCTAGATCGGATACATATCCGATTCGTGGCCATGTGACCTTAATGTGACGCATCATTCAGAGTTACTCTGGCAGCAGCGCCAAACAGACCTTAAAGCCTGTAAACGGTGGAAAAGCAGCTCGTCTCACCTTTTTCTCCTCCGTCTGGCTCTAATAATGAAGCTGAGAGCTGATCAGAGTTAATGATCTTCTCAGCGAAGCTCGTTCTGCTCGTTAGTTTGTGCTGATGATGGTGATTCAGTCACGTGACATCACTGAGTAGGAGGAGCTCATGAGGGTCAGTTCAGGCCAGTTCATCACATTAATGACAGATTAGAGTCACTGACCTAAACGAGTGTGAACCATCGAGTCAGAGAGATCGGATTTGAGCAAAAAATCAGATTTGAGGCTTGTAACGTGAGCCTATACTTCACGCAAAAATTCTCTGCAATAAACAAGACAATTCAGAACTCCTTTGGAACAATGGACTCTCACCATTGTGCATATGATCCCGAGAGCACGACACCCACAGTGAAGTACGAAGGTGAGAGCATCATAATATGGGGCTGCTTCTCTGCAAGCAGTACTGGGATGCTACAAATTATCAAAGGAAGCACGAATGGAGTGATATTAGATAACAATTTAACCCCCTTGGTGGTGTTGATGTGTTTGTTCCTCAGTGGTCTGATGGACCCACCACATTATTGTTTTTAAATCAATTCAGCAAACAACAACAAAAGGACCAGATGTTTAAAATATCACAAGTGGCCGGCGTAGGGTTCTCCTTTAGCAGCTGTAGCCAGTCAGCAGCCTGTCCATGTTGTCCTCCCTCACACACACACACACACCCACACACACACACACACACACACACTAACAGCAGGCCATGTAGAAGGAGGACAGAGTGAAGGACACAGCACCTCCATACTTTTATTCCCTGCGGGTTCAGCCCAACCCCACATATGTAGTATAAATGTGTGGGAGGTGAACAGAGTGAAGACACTGAAAATGGGTTATTTTATATGATCTTCACAGAAAATGACCAAAGACCAATACATACAAAAGCTCCATAATTACACAGCGTTCAAAGTAAATTGGCTGAGTATTTCTTAGGTTATAAAAGTGTGTAATAAAACTTTGGTCATTAAGGGGTTAATTTAAATAGACCTTCGTTCTCCAGGCATTACAGCACACACCTCAGTCATACTGGTGCTGAAGTACAGCGGCAGTACAAAAGGACACCAGGACAAGCTGTGTGGATTGAAGATGACCTTGGCCATGGCTAAACGTGGCATACTCCCACCTCCCACTGCTGGCCAGGTGGCCAGGTAATCACTATTGCCTAACAGAGAGCTTTTGTCACAGCCCGACAACAATGACAGCAGTCACATTTCGAGAGGCTTCCACCAGAGCTGTAAAAATGCATCAAGGCATTAACACACATCGATAATAAGATGGATAGAAGTGTTTTTTTTAATGTTAGAATAGATCATAATATTCAATAAAGTATGTATTCAACAATATTCAGCAAGTATCTGTTAAAAACATTAAAAACAGACATGATTCTGTAGTGGAAATCACTGCATGGGCTCAGAAACACTTCTGAAAACCACTGTCTATGAAAACAGTTCATCACTGCATCAACAAACGCAAAGAAGAAACCAAGTATAAACAGGATCCAGAAACACTGCCACCTTCTCTGGGCCTGAGCTCGTTTAAAATGGACTGAGGGGAAGTGGAAAAGTGTCCTGTGGTCTGACAAATCAAAATTGGAAGTTCTTTTTGGAAGTCATGGACTCTGTGTCCTCCGGGCTAAAGACCACTCAGCTTGGTATCAGTGTACAGTACATGGTGGTTCAGGGGGCATTAGTGAACATGCCATGGGTGATGTGCACATCTGTGAAGGTGCCATTAATGCTGAGAAATATATATATATATGTTTTGGCAGCATCTGCTGCCGTCTAGACGACGTCTTTTTCAGAGAAGGCCTTGATTATTTCAGCAAGACAATGTCAAACCACATTCTGCATGTATTACAGCAGCATTGCTCCATATTAAAAAGGGCCGGGTGATAAACTGACCTGCCTGCAGTCCAGACCTGCCACCACCGCAAACATCTGGTGCATTATCAAATGAAAAATACAACAAAGGAGACGGCGAACTGTCTAGCAGCTGAAATCCTGTATCATACCAGAAAGAAACATTTGAAAGAGTTTTTCCAACAAAGTATGCATGTATTCAACAATATTCAGCAAGTATGCATGTATGTTTTGGCCAGAATTCCAGTTCTGTAATTGCAGAACTATTTTCAAAAAATTAAAGTCACCCAAAAAAAAGCTGGATCAATGATTTTTATCATCTTTGTTCCACATCTGTGCAATAGCGCTTTTCCACCAGACAGTGGAGTGCGATACGGTACACTTACTGATCCAAATCCTAAGCCTTTTTTCCACTGTAGAGCCAAATGGTTCCCATAGCCGTACTGTGCCATTCCGCGCTGATGCCGACTCGTGAGACTGGTTATGGTCTCTTTTCCATCTCCTATGCTATACTGCTAAATCCGAACCAGGAAATACTGAAGAAAACTACACACAAGAGTGGCTTAGCAGCGGTTAAGGGGCTAAATGCCATAAAGAGCGTTCGATTCTGCTGTCACTCCACTACAGACTTGATTTTGTGCTCTTGGAGCCTTTATCCTCTAAACGGGTGCTACTGGAGCATCACTTAGCTAGAACTGAGGCTGTACCGCAGTGGGTGGAACCTTCAGCCTATTAGCAGTAGCCTAGCCCAGCAGGCTAAAGCTCAAAACACTACAGAACAGTTCTATTTCAGCTTTTGGTCACTCAACACGTCACTTAACTTTGCTTTCTCAGACGTGAGGACATGAGCAGCAGAGCAGACGCGACTGAGCCTGTACTGTGGTGTTTAGATCTGTAGGCCAGAAGACAAGCTAAGTCGGCCAGGGGAGCCAGTTGGCATTAAGCTAGCCAGGAGGGTATGACCCAAACACCACAGAACAGGCTTATTTTTGGCTTTCAGCTCCTCCAACACCAGTTGCTTGACTTTGCTTCCTCAGATTTGAGTCATTATCATCTAAATTTGAGCTTCTGTTTGTCAGAATGGATTCTGATGATTCATTTCTAGCTCCACTCAAAATTTCTGGCTCGGTATGATTGGTCCCTGGGCAAAAAGGGTAACCAAGTGTCATGAAAATGACAGTAAAATATGTGATTAGCAGTATGTTGCCACGACGCAGTAATTCCGATAACTATTTTCTGAGACTGACAGTAAGACGTTCAACTTTAATTCGCTCACCTTTAATTCGAGGTGAGCATGCAGATGCAGCACATTGCTTTTCCGGTTTTCCATTGTTTCCTTGGCTTTTTCAGGTTCTTGCTCTGGCGAGGACATTTTTCAGCCCCGACAGATAAACTTGGCAGCGATTCTCGTCTTTTAACCTCCATCTTTAACTCCGTTTTCTCAGTCGTCAGGGGAGCAGGCAGGCAGGTGGCACAGCTCTCAGCCCAGAGTAGGGCTTTTTTTTTAGACTAGGTCCTTTTCGACAGCCTCCTGACGAAGCACAGATACAGCGCTGTACAGTGCTCTCATTCATACGCTCAGTCTCAGATCTTCCGTTGTAATAGCTACAGCACTGTTTGGAATCACTTCATTTAGACGTTTTTGTTATTTTGCACACTATAATAACTTATACAAAGTGAATATTGTTTACTATTAGGAAAAAACAATAAGGTATGTCAAATAATGTACTGTAATCTGTTTACAATTGTTTGAATACACCTTTGTCGTTGATTTATTAGGAGAAAATAACACATTCTCTACAGAAAACACACTGAAATATGGCATGTCTGCACATTTTACTGCACGATTTCATAACATATTAGAAAAACCAAAATAAAACATGTGCTAAAACTTATGCACAGGGTACATTTTACATTTTATTTTAAAAACAGCAAATAAATAGTATTTGTGTATTAAAATATGCAGAAGTACGTTCCCTGCAGAAGATGTGTTGAATCATTTTCTCATAGAAAATCAACAAAGCATGTCATTTGACCAGGGTGCCTAAACCTTTGGCATATGACTGTGCGAGGCATTCTGGACACTTTTGTTTTTATTAGTAATGCCATTCTCTATGATCCACAGCTTTCTCAGTCATGCTTCCTACCATCTGACTCATTAGGAACCTGTGAAGTTGTACAAGACCAGAATATTAACCCATATTAAGCCTCTACTGCATGAATTTTTACTTAAACATGATAGAAAATGTGTTTTTGTTATTTAAAATGGCTTAAGTTATTAAAATATTTCAAATAAATCTGTATATTTTTTTAAAGTGGGCTATTTGGTAAATTGTTGCCATATGGCAACAATGCACAATCATACCATAGCACCATAAAATCTGAAAAAAGCACCATAAAATCTTTAAAAAGCACCATAAAATCTCATTATTCTCTATAAGCTTCCTTTTCTCGAAAACAAGACCAAAAAATCCAACCTGTACTTCGTGAATCGCACGACCCAAAATGTACATATATTGTAAATTAATGCAATTTCAACTGGTATTTGGAATATATGGTAATAACAACATCATTATAAAAAAATCCTGGTCATGTGGTGACAAAGTATTTGTCCTTTCAAAGTAAAAGACCTTTTCTTCCACAATTAAATAGGAAAACACGGATTTTACGTCACAGTTTTTTAGTAAAATTGAGATAAAGTAATCGTTGCCATATGGCAACACTGTGCAATACAGGGTTCAAATAATTTTACACATTTATCTGCAACTAAATCAGCTTTATATTATATTTATTTTCTTGAAAAAAACTTGAGCAGCTGTGCCGGCATAGAATGACCGGGCTGGCAGGACTGTAGACAGAGATTTCCCACGATCAACACTGTAAAATGGAGACTCGTGCTGCATATGAAATGTACTCTTTACGTGACCTGCTTTTTATTGGCTTCTGGGCCTCACAGAGACTCCGTAATGATGCCAGCCAAGACCGCGTGCCTGCTCATGCATTAGAAGCAATCAGCAATGACAAGGCCTAGATTTTTGCTGCTGACACACAGCGTTCAGGCTAACGGTTTGACTGGAGGAATCTCATCACAGCTTGGCAAATTTCAATGGGGGACGGGGGGGGACGGGGGAGACGGGGGGGGCATTCATATTCATAACACACAAACATCCTGAGCATTTGCAGCTACCAAGGCCTGCAGTGCTGAAGCTAGAATCACGCAGGTATGAATCCACAACACACATCAGAGGATACTTTCCTGAATATATAGACACTGCAAAGCTTTGCAGGGTATCGGTACATTAAAACACACCCCTTTGAAAGAGCTGCTGGTATAACACTGTGAAATGGAAAGAAAGTGTGGCATGTGCAAAAGCTTGGACATTTGAGTTGTCTCAGAACTTAATTAACTCTAGGCCGCAAATGACTAGTTTGGACGGTAACACTTTCTCTGAATGTCACGTTTGTAAGCATCTATAAACACATTTATAGCATGTTATAATGCACTCATACAGCATTATAAACATGGTTATAACTCTTTATAAAAATGAACTACACTTGCATTACACTTTATAGCCATGTTTATTATACATTATGAATTGTGAATATAATGCATTATAAGTAGTGTTAATGACGTTATACTCTCAGTCCCAGCTTAGACAGAATAAAGACAAATACAAAGTTTATACACATGATGATCTATACCTTAGATTTCCAGTATTTTATTTCTCGCAGTTGGTGCTGTTAGAGCTGCAGTGTTAAGTGCCAGGCTAACAGTGGTGAACATTAACAGTGGTGTACATTAACTTTTCCACATTGGGTAAAACACTGATGGCAGCATTATCTGACATTTGAAGCCTGTAATGTGCAATAATCTATAAATGACTGTGAAATATATGATTTAAATGACATAAAGAAAACAAATGGCAAATCAATATTATAAAATATGTAATGAAAGTTCCCCAGGAGTCGTGTCACTGGTGTTACCGCATAACAAAAAACTCTTATTTTGAAATAAAAGTCACGCCGATGACGTCGGCCTCCTTTGACCTGTTTTCTGAGGGTCTATGAAGAAAAGCTCACGGTGAGTCCACTGCGTCTCTCAGTGCTCAGAGATCTTCTCATTCAGCTCATGATCTCATATGAAGCTTCTAGCTGAGGTCACTGGTGTGACCGACTTTATTCTGAGGAAACTGTGAAAACGAATGGATTAAATTCCATATTTCAGTGGACGTTCCCTGATTGACAGCGTGTGGTTTGATGTTCTGTAGCCGCCACTTTTTAAAAGCCATTGTTCATTAAAAACGTCTTCGTTGTTTCCTTTATTATGTGGAACACCGGTGACGATCAGTAACGCCAGTGACTCCTATGGAGAACGACCCAAATGCAGTAAAATGAGCAATAGTAGCAAATAGTTTAGCGAAAAAGCTCAGCGTCTATAAACATTACGTGCTACAATAAATATCAGTCGAGTTTAAACATCTGATGCTGATCAGTTTCAATCACTGTGTGCCTTTTAATCCTATGAACCACTCTAATTAGTTATTATGTCACTGGTGTGACCGACTTCTGAAACTACTGTGAAAAAATAGAAACACAAATGGATTAAATTCCACGTTTTAGTGGACGTTCCCTGATTGACGGCGTGTGGTTTGATGCTCTTTAGCAGCCGTCTTGTAAAATGCATGGCTCATTAACAATGATCTTTCATTACGTGTCACACCAATGACGATCGGTAACACCAGTGACACCAATGGATAGACAGCAATGTGGACGTTTCTGTAGAACGACCCACATATAAATGGGGCTTTAGTGTGAGGAACTGCACCACAGCGCTTACACCTTAATTGATTAATCCAAGTCACATTTTTCTGGGTCACGGGAGATGAAAAGGCTGTTATACGGACGCCATAACTGGATGTTTTCATGCAAGGCGACTTGCAGCCCTGTTTCGCTTCATTCCTTGCTCTCCTTCGAACACTGCGAATTAATCACCACACTGAATATTCATTCAACTGCTAAACATAGGGGCCTGATGAATTAAACACGAGCGTCAGCCATCAGAACACAGGACTGAACGAGTCACAGAACCTAATTCAAATCGTCCGGGTTAGAGTTACTGTATGTGAATTCAGCAGAGTACACCATGGAACAAGACAGCAAAGCCCAAAATGTGAAATGTGGGGGTGCCTTTGATGTGTGAGCACAGTAGCTTATTTCAATAGGATCAGCTGGAAAATGGGGAGGTGAGTAATCCGGGTTAGGAAGAAGCCCCTGGAGCTGCACTGGAAGCAGTGAGGCCTCCTTTTTTTTTTTTTTTTTTACACTGATCTAGGATCAGTTTCTGCTCTCCAAATCACTGTGCTTGACAATTTAAGTTCAACTGCCAAGCTTCTTTCAGATCAGCTTATAAAAGGCAGATTCCCAACACCCACCCCAGCAGCAGCGCTCGGCTCTAATGCTCAGCCCGGAAAAGAGTCCACTGTATGTGTAATATTTCGGAGAACATCAGCTCGTCTATATCCAAACTGTTCACTTTGTTTGCTTGAATTGTTCACGGCTTATAGCATTGAGCCTTAGGGATTATTTAGCTTCAGGGTAGTTAATGTGTGTTGATCTATAAATAGAATGAATAAAAACATACGTCTAAACTACAACGCTGCTACGTATCACACTGCAAATATGGTATCTCGTCCAATTCAAGTGAAATTGACCTTAAATATAGTAAATAAATCTAAGACTTCTCCTCTTGAGATGCTGTAAGCTTAATTTAAGATTATTTCCCAAATTGACAGACATTTTTACTTGTTTTAAGTCATTTTATTAAGTAAAACAATCTCACAACATCGGCAGATCATTTGGCTTGGTTTAGGAAACTTACCTGCCACCACAGTGAGATCATTTTAATTGATAAGACTACCTAAAATAAGTAAATAATGTCTAGAAATAAGGTAAATAATCTGATAATACATGCAAAATGTGAAATATTAGATATATGGACTAGATTTAAGGTTGCACTGGTTACATTTACCTTTGGGTTAATTATTGCACTTAATTATTACACAAAATAAGTAAAAAGAAATATATGTGAATAAAAAAGCACGGCCTACAGCACCGGTGAGTACCAGGACTATTCAGGAAGCTAAAATGCAATGATTAGTGTGTGACAGCAGCTGACTGCGTAATTGAGGTCATGTGAAAGTCAGTAACATTCCCAGTTCAGTCCATAGAAGATGCCGCTTCACTGACCTGCGCCGAGAAAAGGCATGAGTCACTGCTTCCTCCAGTCCAGTGAGCAGCACACTGGAACAATGCGAGCCCTGCTGTGTAGATCTGTCACTGGCAGAACCGCCCAGACTGTGAAAGCTACACTCAACACTAAGTCCTATATGCTGACTGATGGAGGGGATGTGTGACTGGATGTCAGTGCTGGGCTATAACCCGTTTCATCCGCCCTCATTCTCCACGACTGACTTTTCTTTCCCGTGTTAGAGGCACTTTACCTTCACCATCATGTTCCTTCGGTGTCTACCTGATGACGGCTGTTGAAGCGCAGAGCCATTTTGTCCTTTCAACAAAAATCAAACCACCCTGGGAGCCAAAACACTTAATGTCCATTTTACCACCTGGGCTGTAAATGTGCCTCAGCATGTTCTGATGTACTAGTACAGGATAAGTAAAGCAGACTTTACTTCGCTCAGCTTTAAGCTTTAGCCCAGCTATAGCTGCTTTTCTCGCATCTCCAGCAGGAAACATTTCCGCGAAAGTGAGATAATCTCTTGTAAACGTCTCTCAATGTTCGCCTTTCTTACTAGGCTGAAGTCAATTCTCATTCGCCTGCTTCTTGTTCTAATTGTCCCGTTCCACCTTAAACGCTGCCTGAGGTGCCAGAATGTTACTGCTGCACCGTTTAAGGTGGAACGGAACAATTCAAACAAGAAGCTGACGAACGAGAAACTGACTCTGCAACTTTTTAGTGTTTGTCAGTTTCTCGTTGCAGATTAAGCGTATCAGGAAACCAGCTGGAGTGATTATAATTTATAGTGGGATGGTGGTACCAAGTGTACTAAGCACAGCAGTGTTCCTGAGATTGTTAAACATCTCACAGTCATTGCTGGAAAATATCCAGTCGAAAGCGGCTCTGTGGTCAGAGATTGACCGCTTCAAGACTCCACCAGCAAGCTGGAGTTACAAGGTTGAGGTTTCTAATAAAGCAGGCAGAGACTGTACACGGAAGCTGCTTTCCAAAGCCCAAGCTGCCTTTCTTGGCCGCTATGTCACAGCAGGCCGTTCCAAAGAGAAGGATCATTCGTAAACAGCCGAGAAATGCAACCTACGTCCGCACGCACCAGACGTGTCCTTCCAGGCCTTTGGTTACCCACCGTTCTCTGCACAAAGGGAAAAAGAACAGCACCACCCGTTGGAGCAGAGCTCGTTTTAAAATGTCTGTGGTTTACGTCCCTGAATTCGTCTTCGTTACCTTCTAAAGAGTAAAATGACTGATTAATTAAAGAATTCGCCCATATATCGTCTCTTATATTGAAGTATTTGCATCCACACTATATTAGATCATCCCCTCCATTTCCGTGAAGAAATTAAAAAGCACCAAATTCGAGGCAACAGGCTCCGTCACCACGCAGCCTCGTTAGGACTGACCCACATGTGTGGCCAACAGGCTACTAAGGAGGAGTCTTCATAGGTCAGTCCTACCGAGGCCTCGCACTACCTGGGCTGCAGGCCAGGCTTTGGAACGCAGCTACAGTATGAGAACCATAGCAACACCGCTGTGCCACATGCTGCTGTGTTGACCCTCCAGCCAAACAATATCTGCTGAGCGGTGGTCCGGAGGTCCCTTTCTATTGATGGACAGCATGGAGGGGGGGGCTGAGAAACTGTGCAGCAACAGACAGTCAGTAACCGCACACCTACAAAGTGCACTTATACGGGAGGTGCTTCTAATACACCGGTTGCTATGGCGATAAATGTAGATCGACTCACGATCATTTCTAATCACGATTTTCTCCGAGACTCCAGGATTTCTGCACGGTATATATTTAGGTTCATTTCCACTGCCCAGATGATGCTTCCTGACATCAGTTTCCGCACCCCCACGCCCCTCCCGTCCGTCTCCCCCTCCCTCCTCCTTCAGGCCTCAGTCTATTTAGTCCTCCCTTTCAGAATGAGGGCTTTCGCTCTGTTCCTCAAGTGCATGTTGAAGAGACGAGATCAAAGCCGCAGTGGGTGTGCTGCAGGGATGAAAGGCTTCGTTTTGGAGCAGAAACGGAGGGAGAGGAGAGAGGGGGCTGGCCAATGGCGCGTCATCACTGCATCTCATCTGCTTATGCCAAGTACAGGCAAAAATGGGAATCTGCACCAACAGCACTGGCTTAAGGACTGAGAAGACTGAAGACTTCAAAATTCATTGCCATGGCACTCGTCTAGAAGTGAATGCTTTAGATGAAAGGGCCCCGCACTTCAATATTCATCCTCGTAACTAAACACACACGAGTTTCGCATTAGTTACTGAGTAATAGCTAATTAGAGTGGTTTATAGGATTAAAAGGCACACAGTGATGGAAACTGATCAGCATCAGATGTTTAAACTCGACTGATATTTATTGTAGCACGTAATGTTTATAGACGCTGAGCTTTTTCGCTAAACTATTTGCTACTATTGCTCATTTTACTGCATTTGGGTCGTTCTCCATAGGAGTCACTGGCGTTACTGATCGTCACCTGTGTTCCACATAATAAAGGAAACAACGGAGACGTTTTTAATGAACAATGGCTTTTAAAAAGTGGCGGCTACAGAACATCAAACCACACGCTGTCAATCAGGGAACGTCCACTAAAATATGGAATTTAATCCATTCGTTTTCATAGTTTCCTCAGAATAAAGTCGGTCGCACCAGTGACGTCAGCTAGAAGCTTCATATGAGATCATGAGCTGAATGAGAAGATCTCAGACACAGTGGACTCACCATGAGCTTTTCTTCATAGATCCTCAGAAAAACAGGTCAAAGGGAGTCGTGTGACGTCATCAGTGTGACTTATATTTCAAAATAAGAGGTTTTAAGTTACACGGTAACACCGGTGACTCGACTCCTGGGGAACTTTCATTACATATTTATAATATTTCTTTGGAATTTCTTTTACTTGGCATTTAATTTATATATTCCATAGTCATGTAGAGATGATTGCAGTTAAAATAGCAGAAAATAACATGTTTTTTACCTCCAAATACGGCCTCAGGCTTCACACATGACTGTGAGGACGAGCTCTTCTGTGGTGCTCGGAATTCTATATGATTGATTTAAAAACCAATATTGCTGAATTGAGGCTCAAGAAGGTGAAATTGTTAAAAAAGACTTGTTTTATTTGAAAATGTAAAAAAAAAAAAAAAAGTTAACCCTAACGTTTTTAAGTGTGGTATATCTGTAAACGTTTCTATAGAATGACCCAACTATTTCACCTCTAGAACAACGCCATTGACATTTTAGATCCCCTATCAACAGAGCACCCCATTAGACCGTCTATACCCCTCTGACAGCTCTACTTTGAATTTCTTTCGAGAATAAAGAGCCATTAGGTAAGAAACTTGACGTCTGACGAGTCTGTCCTGTCCTTTATTTTGGTTCTCACACGGTTCCACAGCTCTTACACAATGGCTGCGTCAAAAAAGTGGTGGCATTCAAAATTGCCTACGGGCACAAAGGACTAAACTGTTGCACGGTCGTCAAGGTAACAACCCGTAAAACAATGCTGCCATGAATTTGGCATGGCACATCTTGACCACCCAGACTGGAGCAATTAGAAGTGCAACAGTGAGCAGTGAGCCGGTGCTGAGGCTGAGCTGATTGCTCTGCATTGCTTTCACAAAGGTGAACTTGCAGTGATCACTGTAAAACAAATCCAGTGCAAACAGACCTGCATATAAACAGGCAGTGGTGGACAGTAATTAAGTAAATGTAATGAGTTTCTGTACTTTAGTATTTTTGGTGTATCTGTACTGAAGTTTCTCCGTTCTGGGGTCTTTTTCCTTTCACTCCACTACATTTCAGAGTCTAATATCCGACTTTTTCCTCCTACATTTTGAGAAATCTGTCGTTCCTTTTGGTTTCTGTGTGTATAAAAACGTAACATGTCAAAACGAAAGAAGCGCAAAGCCAGAGCACCAATCAGGGCCCAGCGGTCACTTTGTTTAGAGCTGGTTTTGACCTGTTGGTCATACCGACCCAGTGCAGCACGCGGTTCATCGTCAGCGCAGCAGCGTAAAACTTTGGGAGAGTCTGTTCAACATAAATGATGAACTAACCTAACTTTGTGTAAATAGAGCTCAATATAGAAATATGTCCACATATGCAGTCGAGACTGACGCGGCTTTTTTCTGAATTTCTACAAACACCATTTCATTTTATAGTAAATTAGTTTGGGCTTGTTTATGTTTATGAACAGACGCCTACAGATCAACATAGTAAAGGAGCTCATCTGTGATCCTGAGTTTAAAGCCAGTTTTTATTCAACTTAAACTTGGAACTAAGTTGTAAATAAATCTGAAACTGAAACTTTGCTTGTGTGTAAAAAGTGATTTCAGAGCCACTCGGTTCTCCCTGATGGAAACTGTTTACCTTCAGTGTTTTGTGCTTCTGATCATTTTAATAGACGTCAGCGTCACTAATTAATGACGTTCTATTAAAAGACTGGTTTACCAAGAGAGACGCTGGAGGACTTTCACCTGAAATGAGTTCATGAAGCCAGTCTGGTTATAAAAATGATAACAGGACATCAGAGCCAGAATTACTCTTTTAGTACTTTTACTTTATACTTAAGTACATTTGAAGGGAAATACTTTAGTACTTTTACTCAAGTGGAGGTCTAAAGGGAGGAACTTCTACTTTTACTGGAGTGATATTTACCTTGGGGGTCTCGACTTTAACTCAGGTACATGGTTTGTGTACTTCATCCACCTCTGTAAACAAGTCATTTTAATAACACTATGCTAGCACGACGTTTGGCACCTATAACATATAAACCACACAAGTCACATTCATCCAACTCATGACAGATTTCCATGAAAGTCCTAGACCTACATGAGTATCTAACTGTGTCAACAGATGCTATAGAGGGCCACAATATTGGGACAGCGTCAAGTGATTAGCTGCAAATCCAAGGATGGATATTCACCAGCTGTCCATGTACAAACAAAGAGCTTTTAACACAATTCAATCACTAATTCCATTTTAGCTTTCCAGAACGGAGGGCTTGCCGCAGAACAACACGGTGGGCATGATTCCTGGTGCTACACAGCTTCCTCGGTCATTTTAGTATCATCTAAAGCTCTGTTCATTCTGGACACATCTGAAAGTTCCTACACCTATTTAACGCTTCCTATGAGGCCTAATTACTCTGAATGTGAAGTATATTAGAATGAGTCATTTTTCCCATTTATATGCAATGTAATTGGATTTAAGTTATTGTAAACATTGATTACAAATGTCTAAATGGGCCCAAAGGCCTGTGGGTAGATATTTTCCAGTCAACACAGTACAATCAACACTGTAAATTGGAGATGTGCATATGGGATGTATTTTATGCATCAGGGGTGGGCGATACTGCAAAAACTATTATATCGCGATACTTTAAGATGTTTTCCTCATATATGATATGCATCATGTATTTGTTTTTTCTGTGATTGAAGAAGGTGGAACTGACAACATTGAACTTGTGGTGCGACTTAAAATAAAATACACATAACTATAAAATACCACAATAAAAATAATAAAGTTACAACTTACAAAGATTTTTATTCAATGTTTTACAAACTGCACAGCACTGAATCCAATTAAACATGCCTAAATGTTCACTTTGTGATGAAATGAAAAGTATGGACAATATGCATGATAAGCTCAGGAAAGCATACTGAGACATAATTCATCATGATAGCGATAAAATATCGAGATTTTGTCCATCCCTTGTAGACATACCTGTGCAACAAATGGGCCGAGCCCAAAATATGAAATGTCCTTAATTAATGGTATTAGCCTGGTCAAAGTGAACATCTCTTAGAGAATATCTCACAATAAACACAAGCTACAACCCCAATTCCAAAAAAGTTGGGACGCTGTGTAAAATGTAAATAAATGTAAATAAAAACGGAACTAAACAATTTGCGAATCTCATAGACCCATATTTTATTCACAATAGAACGTAGAACACATATCAGATGTTGAAAGTGAGACATTTTACCATTTCATGAGCTTGATGGCAGCAACACATCTTTAAAAAGTTGGGACAGGGGCAACAAAAGGCTGTAAAAGTAAGTAACCACTGGAGGAGCAATTTGCAATTAACTCACATGAGTATAAAAACAGCATTTTAGAGCGGCGAATTCTCTCAGAAGCAAAGGTGGGCAGACGCCCACCAATCAAAAAAACTACGTCTAAAAATTGTGGAACAATTTCAGTAACATAAAATTGTGAAGACTTTGGCTCTCTCACCATCTACAGTTCATAATATCATCAAAAGATTCAGAGAATGTGGGGAAATCCCTGTACATAAGGGTAAAGGCCGATGGCCAGTATTGGAAGCTCCTGATCTTCAAGCCCTCAGACAGCACAGCATTAAAAACAGACACGATTCTGTACTGGAAAATCACTGCGTGGGCTCAGAAACACTTCCAGACATCACTGTCTGAACACAGTTCACCGTATAATCCACAAACGCATGTTAAAGCTGTATCACGCAAAGAAGAAGCCACATGTCAGACGATCCAGAAACGCTGCCGTCTTCTCTGGGCCAAAGCTCATTTAAAATGGACTGAGGCAAAATGGAAAACTCTTCTGTGGGCAGATTCAAATTTTAAAATCTTTTTGAAACCATGCATGCCATGTCCTGCAGACTCAAGAGCAGAGGGACCATCCAGCTTATCAGCCCACAGTTCAAAGCCTACATCTCTGATGGTCTGGGGCTGCATTAGTGCCTATGGTGCGGGCAGCTTACACATCAGGAAAGGCTCTATCAATGCTGACCGGTATATGGAGGAATTAGAACAACATGTGCTGCCATCCAGACAGCGTCTCTTTCAGGGAAGGCCTTCATATTTCAGCAAGACAATAAACCACATACTGCATCCATCACAGCAGCATGGCTTCACAGAAGAAGAGTCCAGGTGCTGAACTGGCCTGCAGTCCAGACTTTTCACCAACAGAAAACACTTGGTGCATCATGATACGAAAAATCCAGCAGAGGAGACCTAAAGACGACCCAGGACTGTGGAGCAGCTTGAATCCTACATCAAACAGGAATGGGACGACATTCTTCTTCCAAAACTCCAGCACTTGGTCTCCTCACTTCCCAGACGTTTACAGACTGTATTTAAAAGAAGAGGGGATGCTACACGGTGGCAGACACGGCCCTGTGCCGACTTTTTTGTGAGGCGTTGCTTCCATCAAGCTCTAAATGAGTTAATGTTTCAATGAAATGGTAAAATGTCTCACTTTCCACACCTGTTATGTGTTCTATGTCCTACTGTGAATAAAATAAGGTTCTATGAGATTCGCAGATCATTGCGTTCTGGTTTTATTTTCATCTATTTACATTTTACACATCGCCCCAACTTTTTTGGAATTGGGGTTGTAGCTTGGCAATATGTTTCACCTGTTTGAAGCCATCCATGCTGAGTGGAACAACATCGACTACTCTTTCTGTAAAAGACTGGCTGGAAGTTTATCCACAAGCCTTCCGCACTGAAAGACACGAAAGGGAAAACCTATTAAAAGCTAAATGTTTTGCCATTTTAGGTCTGCGTTTTGGGTTCACACGTCATTTCCGACTCTGTTTACGTCTCAGTGACTGCATTACAAAGGATTTTTGTAAAATCGGTAGAAACTCCCCTCACAACATGCTGCTACAGCAGCAGGAAGACCCACTTGTTGAAGAACGTCGAGCCCGCCTCTGTCCCTCAACACCTCAGTGGTGATAACTTCTGCCTTGCGGTCATGCCTTGTCGCCATAGCAACAACCGAATACACAAGTGCAGCATCTTCCCCTTTAACAGCACCGTACATTTGCCCTGATGAGGGGGTTCCAGTCAGCGATTAGGCCAAAACGCACCCAGCGGCCTGCTGTACTGGATGATTCCCATCTTTGCTGCACGCATCCTCAAGTGCACCATCCTGCACCTTTAATGAGGGTCCCCCCCTCGCCCCCCCCTCCCTCGACAACCCCATCACAGCTTACAGTGATGCAGGGCCACAAAAGCAGCTGACTCCAAAGCCCACTGTACACTCCGTCCAGCAGCTGTGGTGCACATCTGCAGTTCATGGCGTGTGAGACACATGAGCAACGTGACTGCAGTAACTAACAGCACAGAAGAGCCACATCTTCACACAGCATGCTCTGCTTTCCCTGTGGTCCAGCCAGTGGTTTCATCATGATGGAGTCAACTGCTAATGTTTGGCTGGTGCACCACCACACGCATTGCCAAATGTGCAGCCCTAGACCTGCATTAGTCATGGGGAAGCCCACCGCGTCATAACAGCACCATCTCAAAACAGATGTGGACTGTGCAAAGATAAAAGCAACGCAATGCACCCGTTTAGACCCCATATATATGATATAGAACAGGCTACACCAGCGCTCAGGTGATGCATGTGCTGGGCATCAGTGCACCCCCCCACCCCTAAAAGCCCCCTTAAAAACCATAACCATAAAAATGACCTAGACTAACATCACAGCTGAGCTCCTGCTGGTCTGCCCCCCCCCCTCCGTTGGTGCCACTGCCGTTTTGCTGCAGCGGCTCGGAGCGCCAGGCTGGACGGATGACAGGCTCTCCTACCTGCGCTGTTGTTGTTGTAGCCTATCCGAGCCTCAGTGAGGATGCTCGGGTCACTCTGAGACCTCCCCCGCTGCACGCACTCCTCCGCTCCGGCCGCTCCGGGCGCCGTAGCCATGCAGGCGCACGGATTACGCAGACGCAACAAAAGGCTGAAAACGCGGTCCAGCGGCGTGGACACGACTCGGGATGACAGCTACAAGGGTCTCGCATCTGAGAGCCACGGACGGAGGGGGAAAATCCGAGCGCGCGTGTGTGTATGTGTGTGTGTGTGTGTGTGTGTGTGTGCGCGCGCGCGCGTGCGTGTGTGTGCGCGCGTGCACAAGCGTGGTCTGTAACTGGTGCATCCATCAGATGCTGCCTCGAGTCCATTCGTGGGACTGACACGTTTAGTTTTGTGGACATCGGGACCAAAACAGTTCATGCACGCGCCGTGCGGTGCAGGCGGAAAGATCAGAGAACCTGTGCCTCTTTTCTTTTTGTCCTACATGCTTATTAAATATGATCAAAAACACATGCCGTGCTCAAAATGCGAGAAAACGCGAGACCGTGCGCCGAGAAGGGCTTCCATGGGGTTCCAGTACGGGAGCCGAGTTTGCGCGGAGCGGTTCTGCCCTCCAGCGGCGAGAATGGGGCCAAGCACGTTCCCGCTGTGTTCCTCCACCCGTTTTGCCACGAGCCCCGCCTCCTGCTTCGCGATTGGCTAGCGGCGCAGCACGTCATGCGCTGGGATTGGCTAGAGTTTCTCGGAACATTCATTTTCGTGGAATGCGTGAAGGAAAACTGCGAGGAAGAAAGCAAAATTGTTCACTTCGCCTCCGTCCTGGACTGTAAGTATCATGTCTGGGATCATGTTCGGAGAAATTACTAGAAATAAAAATGATTTAAAAAAAATAAATAAATAAATAAAATAAATGCATCAGAAATGTAAGCCTGTGTTTTATATTTATGTAGATTGAAATCACGTTATTAATATATTATTGTTGTTATTTTAATTTACATTCCGGAAAGGTGTATAAAACGCTAGGACTTTCTTTCCTTTTCTTTAATATTAATATTTTTTTAACTAATTTTTCTGTTGGTCGTGTCTTTTTTAAATTAATTAAAATAAAACCGAATCACGAGTCGGGCGGAGTGGGCGGGGCTTGCCGGAATACGGGTGTGGTAGTCGCTTCCAACATGGCTGAGAGCGGCGCTGAGCTGAAGCGGGAGGTGATTGACGCCGCTGCGAGGTTTGCGGACACCCCGGACCTCAGGAGCGTTTTAGTCACCAGCGTTTTAAACCTGGAGAAGCTGGAATACGACCTGTACAGGTAAGGAGCCTGCAGCTTACAGGTGTGCCTATACCTGTAACAACAGCCTGAGCGTGCGTTTATCCTTAGTACCCTTTGACCTGAATTTAACCCTCTACCTTCTTCCTAATTCACATGTGCGTCAGAGGGAAGCATCACTGGGTTCCTCGATCTCAGCGCCTGTTCGGGGGTCAGATTGTGGGCCAGGCTCTGGTAGCAGCAGCCAGGTCTGTCACTGACCAGCTCCACGTCCATTCACTGCACTGTTACTTCCTTCGAGCAGGTGAGCCTCGAGTCAGCACAGATACAGTAACAGTAAACATGTAAATAAACATTTAGAGTCGGAGCAAGTCCAGTGCCTCAGAGTGTCTGGACTAACATGGAACTACTGCACTACCTGACCTCTAACCCAAATACTGATCAGCAGGGATTAAGTTAAGTGAAACTTTTTAAATCCCACAACCGGGGAAATTCCACCTTTCCACCTTCCTCCAACCCATCCGTAAAGTGAAACACCACATACACACACTAGTGAATACACACACACACACACAGTGAGCACACTAGCCCGGAGCGGTGGGCAGCCCTATCCACGGCGCCCAGGGAGCAGTTGGGGGTTAGGTGTCTTGCTCAAGGACACCTCAGTCACGTACCGTCGGCTCTGGGGATCAAACCGGCGATCTTCCGGTCACAGGGCCAGATCCCTAACCTCCAGCCCACGACTGCCCCAATTATTTAGTTTGTAACAGCCACTACCGTTCTGGGAAGGCTGAATGTTGGGAGTACTGCTGTGAGGATTTGATTGCGTTCAGCCACAAGAGCATTAGTGACTGAGGTCAGGTATGAGGTAGGTTGGACATTTAGTTCTCTAGTTCATCCCAGACGTATTGGGTGGAGTTCCATCACTCCAGAGAACACCAGTCCAGTTCTCCGCAACTTAGTGCTGGGGGGCTTTATACCCCTTTAGCTGATGCTTGGTGTGTTGGGTGTGTTGGCCCATATGCAGCTGCTACATATATACATACATGCATACATTGCCAAAAGCATTCACTCGTCTGCCTTCACACGGATATGAACTTGACTGCATTGTTGCCGAGTGTAAAGTTTGGTGGAGGGGGGATCATGATGTGGGGTTGTTTTTCAGGAGTTGGGCTCGGCCTCTTAGTTCCAGTGAAAGGAACTCTTAAAGCTTCAGCACCAAGAGACTTTGGACAATTTCACGCTCCCAACTTTGTGGGAACAGTTTCGGGACGGCCCCTTCCTGTTCCAACATGACTCCACACCAGTGCACAAAGCAGGTCCATAAAGACGTGGATGAGCCAGTTTGGTGTGGAAGAACTTGACTGGCCTGCACAGAGTCCTGACCTCAACCCCATAGAACACCTTTGGGATGAATTAGAGTGGAGACTGTGAGCCAGGCCTTCTCGTCCAACATCAGCGTCTGACCTCACAAATGTGCTTCTGGAAGAACGGTCAAAAATTCCCATAAACACACTCCTAACCCTTGTGGAAAGCCTTCCCAGAAGAGTTGAAGCTGTTATAGTTGCAAAGGGTGGGCCGCCATCATATTAAACCCTATGGATTAAGAATGGGATGTCACTCAGTTTCATATGTGTGTGAAGGTAGATGAGCAAATGGTTTTGGAAATATAGTTCCAAAGAATCAGTGAACAGTGTGTAATAAACATGTTGGACAAACAGAAAAGTACCTTAATTAACAGCTTCTTTACAATGAAGTTCATTCTATTGTTTATTTTTGAAAGTGATTAGACAATAATTAGAACAAAACCACAGTACAGAATAGTCTTAGTATTTAAACCCCATATGTCGGGGCTTTGGGCAAGGAGAAAATACCTCTTAGTCCCGACAGTAGACTGATAAATCAATGTGATCGGTTATTAATCTCAGTGTTACTGAGCTCTGCTAAAGCCTGAGTAGACTGATAAATCAGTGTGATCAGTTATTAATCTCAGTGTTACTGAGCTCTGCTAAAGCCTGAGTAGACTGATAAATCAATGTGATCGGTTATTAATCTCAGCTTTACTGAGCTCTGCTAAAGCCTGAGTAGACTGATAAATCAATGTGATCAGTTATTAATCTCAGTGTTACTGAGCTCTGCTAAAGCCTGAGTAGACTGATGAATCAATGTGATCAGTTATTAATCTCAGCATTACTGAGCTCTGCTAAAGCCTGAGTAGACTGATAAATCAATGTGATCAGTTATTAAACTCAGTGTTACTGAGCTCTGCTAAAGCCTGAGTAGACTGATAAATCAATGTGATCAGTTATTAATCTCAGTGTTATTGAGCTCTGCTAAAGCCTGAGTAGACTGATAAATCAATGTGATCAGTTATTAAACTCAGTGTTACTGAGCTCTGCTAAAGCCTGAGTAGACTGATAAATCAATGTGATCAGTTATTAATCTCAGTGTTATTGAGCTCTGCTAAAGCCTGAGTAGACTGATAAATCAATGTGATCGGTTATTAATCTCAGTGTTACTGAGCTCTGCTAAAGCCTGAGTAGACTGATAAATCAATGTGATCAGTTATTAATCTCAGAGTTACTGAGCTCTGCTAAAGCCTGAGTAGACTGATAAATCAATGTGATCAGTTATTAATCTCAGCGTTACTGAGCTCTGCTAAAGCCTGAGTAGACTGATAAATCAATGTGATCAGTTATTAATCTCAGCGTTACTGAGCTCTGCTAAAGCCTGAGTAGACTGATAAATCAATGTGATCAGTTATTAATCTCAGCGTTACTGAGCTCTGCTAAAGCCTGAGTAGACTGATAAATCAATGTGATCAATTATTAATCTCAGTGTTACTGGGCTCTGCTAAAGCCTGAGTAGACTGATAAATCAATGTGATCGGTTATTAATCTCAGCGTTACTGAGCTCTGCTAAAGCCTGAGTAGACTGATAAATCAATGTGATCGGTTATTAATCTCAGCGTTACTGAGCTCTGCTAAAGCCTGAGTAGACTGATAAATCAATGTGATCAGTTATTAATCTCAGCGTTACTGAGCTCTGCTAAAGCCTGAGTAGACTGATAAATCAATGTGATCAGTTATTAATCTCAGCGTTACTGAGCTCTGCTAAAGCCTGAGTAGACTGATAAATCAATGTGATCGGTTATTAATCTCAGCGTTACTGAGCTCTGCTAAAGCCTGAGTAGACTGATAAATCAATGTGATCGGTTATTAATCTCAGTGTTACTGAGCTCTGCTAAAGCCTGAGTAGACTGATAAATCAATGTGATCGGTTATTAATCTCAGCGTTACTGAGCTCTGCTAAAGCCTGAGTAGACTGATAAATCAATGTGATCAGTTATTAATCTCAGCGTTACTGAGCTCTGCTAAAGCCTGAGTAGACTGATAAATCAATGTGATCAGTTATTAATCTCAGCGTTACTGAGCTCTGCTAAAGCCTGAGTAGACTGATAAATCAATGTGATCAGTTATTAATCTCAGTGTTATTGAGCTCTGCTAAAGCCTGAGTAGACTGATAAATCAATGTGATCAGTTATTAATCTCAGTGTTACTGAGCTCTGCTAAAGCCTGAGTAGACTGATAAATCAATGTGATCGGTTATTAATCTCAGCGTTACTGAGCTCTGCTAAAGCCTGAGTAGACTGATAAATCAATGTGATCGGTTATCAACCTCAGCGTTACTGAGCTCTGCTAAAGCCTGAGTAGACTGATAAATCAATGTGATCGGTTATTAATCTCAGCGTTACTGAGCTCTGCTAAAGCCTGAGTAGACTGATAAATCAATGTGATCGGTTATTAATCTCAGCGTTACTGAGCTCTGCTAAAGCCTGAGTAGACTGATAAATCAATGTGATCAGTTATTAATCTCAGCGTTACTGAGCTCTGCTAAAGCCTGAGTAGACTGATAAATCAATGTGATCAGTTATTAATCTCAGCATTACTGAGCTCTGCTAAAGCCTGAGTAGACTGATAAATCAATGTGATCAGTTATTAATCTCAGCGTTACTGAGCTCTGCTAAAGCCTGAGTAGACTGATAAATCAATGTGATCAGTTATTAATCTCAGCGTTACTGAGCTCTGCTAAAGCCTGAGTAGACTGATAAATCAATGTGATCAGTTATTAATCTCAGCGTTACTGAGCTCTGCTAAAGCCTGAGTAGACTGATAAATCAATGTGATCAGTTATTAATCTCAGCGTTACTGAGCTCTGCTAAAGCCTGAGTAGACTGATAAATCAATGTGATCAGTTATTAATCTCAGCGTTACTGAGCTCTGCTAAAGCCTGAGTAGACTGATAAATCAATGTGATCAGTTATTAATCTCAGCGTTACTGAGCTCTGCTAAAGCCTGAGTAGACTGATAAATCAATGTGATCAGTTATTAATCTCAGCGTTACTGAGCTCTGCTAAAGCCTGAGTAGACTGATAAATCAATGTGATCAGTTATTAATCTCAGTGTTACTGAGCTCTGCTAAAGCCTGAGTAGACTGATAAATCAATGTGATCGGTTATTAATCTCAGTGTTACTGAGCTCTGCTAAAGTCTGAGTAGACTGATAAATCAATGTGATCGGTTATTAATCTCCGTGTTACTGAGCTCTGCTAAAGCCTGAGTAGACTGATAAATCAATGTGATCGGTTATTAATCTCAGCGTTACTGAGCTCTGCTAAAGCCTGAGTAGACTGATAAATCAATGTGATCAGTTATTAATCTCAGCGTTACTGAGCTCTGCTAAAGCCTGAGTAGACTGATAAATCAATGTGATCAGTTATTAATCTCAGTGTTACTGAGCTCTGCTAAAGCCTATTTGGCTTTGCCTATCATACATCTACATATGTAACCTTCCTTGTTGCCTTACAGGTGATCCCAAAGTTCCAGTGCTTTACCAGGTAGACCGGACCCGAGATGGCCGCAGTTTCTGCGTTCGATCTGTGAAGGCCATCCAGCACGGTCAGCCGATACTGACATGTCAGGCGTCCTTTCATATGTCGCAGCCCAGTCCACTGGAGCACCAGTTCACAATGCCCAGCGTCCCCCCACCTGATGCCCTGCTTACTGTAGAGGAACTTATCCAGAGACACCTGAGGTATCACTAAAACAACATTCACTGTTGTTTAGTAAATCATGCAGGATGACTGGAAGCAGATGTGTTGCACAGTTATGATTAAACCTTGCGTCTGTTTTTACAGCGATCCAAATGTGGCTGATGTTACCAAACAGGGCTTGAATAAAATACTGGCAGAAGAGGTTCCCATCGAGATCAAACCAGTGAATCCACCTGATTTCCGTAGACATGTTGTCATGGAACCCAAGAAACTGTTCTGGGTCAGAGCAAAAGGGCATATAGGTAGGACTGAGATTGTGATTAGAAAAAGTGACACCTTTACATATTTTTGCAGTTCACTTTGTGCTGGTGAACATCCATCAGGCGTAACGTTCTGACCACCTCCTTGTTTCTACTCTCACTGTCCACTTTATCAGCTCCACTTATTTGGGTACTACTATTTGGGTGGTGGGTCATTTTCAGCACTGCAGAAACACTGACGTGGTGGTGGTGTGTTAGTGTGTGTTGTGCTGGTATGAGTGGATCAGACACAGCAGTGCTGCTGGAGTTTTTAAACACTGTGTCCACTCACTGTCCACTCTATTAGACACTCCTACCTTGTTGGTCCACCTTGTAGATGTAAAGTCAGAGACGACAGCTCATCTGCTGCTGCACAGTTTGTGTTGGCCATCCTCTAGTCCTTCATCAGTGGTCACAGGACGCTGCCCACAGGACGCTGCCCACAGGACGCTGCTGGCTGGATATTTTTGGTTGGTGGACTATTCTCAGTCCAGCAGTGACACTGAACCACTCAGAGCAGCACAACACACACTAACACACCACCACCATGTCAGTGTTACTGCAGTGCTGAGAATGACCCACCACCCAAATAGTACCTGCTCTGTGAGGGTCCATGGGGGTCCTGACCACTGAAGAACAGGGTAACAGAGTATCAGAGAAACAGATGGACTACAGTCTGTAACTGTAGAACTACAGAGTGCAGCTATACAGTAAGTGGAGCTGATAAAGTGGACAATGAGGGTAGAAACAAGGAGGTGGTCAGGATGTTATGCCTGACCGGAACATTGCGCTCATTCTTTGTCAAGCTGTTCAATTACTTAAGTAAACAAATGCTTCGCTGTTGTCAGACGAAAACCCATAATGTAAATGGATGTCAGTGGAACCAGACGTTTTCCAAGTCTTTTTGGGGTCTTTCCTTTGGCCCATTCTTAATGAAAATTCCAACCAATGTAAAGGGCAGTGGGTGTTTTCAAATGATGTCAGAAACTGAAGAACGGCAAAAATGGGGATATGCAAGGTTTTCTTCCAGCAGCGGCGGCTTGCTGTTTCTCCTAATTGACACGTACTGTGTGTTTACTTACTTCAGGGGAGGAAGACATGAAACTGCACTGCTGTGTTGCTGCTTATGTGTCGGACTACTCGCTCCTCCCCACTGCGCTGCTGCCTTACCCCAAGTACAGGGCTCAGTTCTCAGCCTCCCTCGACCATGCCATGTGGTTCCACAACACTTTCCGAGCAGACCAGTGGATGCTGTATGAATGTGAGAGTCCTTGGGCAGGTAAGTGATGATCAGCCGTAATGAATGTGCTGTGGCTGCAGAGGTAGAATGTTCTAGATGTTAAATCATTTTCACGCAGACATTAAAAGCTTGTAGTTGAACGGTGCAGCAGAATGTTTAACGACAACACACCATTAGGAACATTAGCCTGTGTTCAGTGCACTTTGTAGGATAAATGAATGGCCAACGCTGGAACCCTGCTTACAGGCGCAGACGCCACTGTTATCCCAGCAGCGCCGTCACAATGCCAGTGTCAGTTCTGTACCATCGGCGATTACAGCAACCCTGCTGAGGTCTTCTCCATACCAAGATGCAAGTGCAGCAGTAGAGTCTCTAGAATCTTTTCTCCTATTTACGTTGTTCTAGAATGTGTTTTTCTCACACTCATACTGATGTAGAACGTTCCCCCACACTCAAGGCTGTTCTAGGATGTCCTCTATTTAGCACAGTTCTAGAATGTTTTCTCCCCACACTCACATTGTTCTAGAATATTTTTCTCACACTCAAGACTGTTCTAGGATGTCCTCTATTTAACTGAGTTCTATAGTGTTTCCCCTGCTCACACTGTTCTAGAATGCTTTTCTCTCAGTCACGCTGTTCTAGAATTCTCTCCCATGCACACTGTTCTAGAACATATCTCCTTTTTCCGTTGTTCTAGAATATTTTTCTCACGCTCATACTGATGTAGAACGTTCCCCCACACTCAAGGCTGTTCTAGGATGTCCTCTATTTAGCACAGTTCTAGAATGTTTTCTCCCCACACTCACATTGTTCTAGAATGCTTCTCTCTCAGTCACACTTTTCTAGAATAGTCTCCCATTCACACTGTTCTAGAATATTCTCTCCCATTCACACTGTTCTAGAATATTCTCTCCCATTCACACTGTTCTAGAATATTTTTCTCACACTCAAGACTGTTCTAGGATGTCCTCTATTTAACTGAGTTCTATAGTGTTTCCCCTGCTCACACTGTTCTAGAATGCTTTTCTCTCAGTCACGCTGTTCTAGAATTCTCTCCCATGCACACTGTTCTAGAATATTCTCTCCCATTCACACTGTTCTAGAATGCTTTTCTCTCAGTCACGCTGTTCTAGAATTCTCTCCCATGCACACTGTTCTAGAACATTATCTCCTTTTTTCCGTTGTTCTAGAATATTTTTCTCACGCTCATACTGATGTAAAATGTTCCCCCACACTCAAGACTGTTCTAGGATGTCCTCTATTTAACAGTTCTAGAATGTTTCCCCTGTTCATGCTGTTCCACCTACACACACTCAGATTGTTCTAGAATGTTTCTCTCTCAGTCACGGTTTTCTAGAATATTCTCCCATTCACACTGTTCTAGAATGTTCTGTTGCCAATTAACCACCAGGTGTTTTTTTTTCACAACTTTACAAGCCTTTTGTTGCCCCGACCCAACTTTTTTGGAACGAGTTGTTGGTATCAAATTCAAAATGGGCAAATATAAAAAAAAAACAATACAAATTTCTCAGTTTTAACATTTACTACTTATTTGTACTATTTTCAATTGAATATAGGGTTTAAATTATTTGCACATCCTTGCATTTTTTTTACATTTTGTACAGCATCACAACTTTTTTGGACGTGGGGTTTTACTTTTCTAGACTATGCCCTCAAATTCACACTCTTCTAGAATATTCTCCCCACCATTTAATGTCATCTAATTAACTTTTCTTGTTTTGCACCAGTTCTTCACAATAACTGTTGCCTTTAACGGTGAATTTTAAGTCCCATGTTGTTCACTCTGGCCAATGTAAATTGTGTAGACGTTCATATAATTTAACCCAAAACGTTTTACTTTAGAAAAGAAATAACATCACCACCCTGCAGATGATCTGGACAGAGCTGAACATTTTATATAGTTATAGGCTAATAGCTCAGACTCCTTTACTGCCGTTCTTACTCCAGCTTAGTTTCAGGAGTTTTGTTCGGGTTTCTGTTAGTTTTGAATATTTGGACGTTGAAATTTGTCCGTCTGATGCGTCCACCGCGCCGTAACTGCTCTGTACCGGTCTAAGGATGTTTTATATGTCCACTGATATGTCTGCTTCTTTTTGTCCTCTCGTGTAGGAGGGAGTAGGGGATTGGTCCAAGGCCGCATGTGGAGACAGGACGGTGTTCTTGCGGTCTCTTGTGCACAAGAAGGAGTGCTAAGAGCCAAGAATACTACTCAGAGTAAACTGTAGATGAGTTTGGACAGATTATTGTTTATGAAAATCTTGCTTTATGAAACTCCTCTTGATCATTTCCAGTATGAAACAGACTTTTGACCAGTTGATCGCCATTATTAATCACAGAGATTTACAGGTACACGGTCCTAAAGCACTCTGCTGATCTTCCTGCGATTGACCGTCCACAAAGCACTCAGTCAGCTCAGATTGCTCATTGTGTTCTCAGCCATTCAATGGAAGGTGAAGTGCCGCCCATTAAACACTCGTTAATACCCAGAAAGCATTCATTGTTCAGTTCATTGTGATACTTTTTTTATTCTTTTTTTTTAAATTCAGAGCACAGAACCCACTGCGTTTGTGCTCTGTGGAACTAGACCTCCACATTTAATCCATCCGTGCAGTGAAACAACCACATACACACTAGTGAACACACACACACACTACCAGGCAGTGACCGGCGACCTTCAGGTCAAGGCTGGTTCCCTAACCTCCAGCCCACGACTGCCCTGTACCACCCTATATATTATGTTTATCTTCCTCTGGCTGGACGTGCTCTGTTTTAGCAGCTTCTCTTTTCCTTACACTAACAGATGTGAGTGACTTAATGTGGAAAACATTGGACTAAGTGTTCAAATGTGGAATATCGATGTTCTTATACTGGTATGTCATGATATTCTCCAGTGTCTGGATGAAACGTTCAAATTTGCACTCATTTATACATTAATAAATTAATTTTTACTAAACTGATGTGCTCTAAACTCTTTGCTCTAAATGCACTAAATACCTATTGCCACATTTATTTGTTTACTTTTCCCCACAAGAGCATTATTGCAATATAAACAACCAAGCAAAATCTAAGTATTCTGTTTGGCCAATTAAGTTATGAAAACTTTACATATTGTTATGTTCAATACTTTAAAGTCTTTAAAGTGGTCTTCATGGATGCATTAGTTCATTCTTCCAAACTACCACTACTTATGGACTGATGCAGTTTAGTAAACAATAGCTTTTGGCTAACTAGGGTTAAAGGAAAATTCTGCTGATTAATCTACATTTCTAAAGACACTTAAAGTGGTGATGGGTACCAGGAGTCGTGGTGGCTACAGTGCAAATATTGTCATTGTCACCTATACGCGTCGTCTGAGTTTCTATATGTAATGTTAATAATATTACATAGTTATTAATTAATGATTAATCTTTGTGTTTATGATTTAGTGACCCTTATTAGTCCCACAACGGGGAAATTTGACCTCCACGTTTAACCCATCCGTGCCAACACCCACACTAGGGGGCACGTGCCTGGAGCAGTGGGCAGCCTTATCCGCAGCGCCTGGGTAGCAGTTGGGGGTTAGGTGTCTTGCTCAAGGACACCTCAGTCATGTATTGTCGGCTCTGGGAATAGAACCGGCACCCTTCCAGTTTCCTAACCTCGAGCCCACGACTGCCCCCAAAAGAAAAGATACTTTTATTTTGTACTATTTTGCTTTCTAACACCCCGCATGTGCCGCTCCACCGTGAATGCAGGCCCACCTTGGTTTTATACACCTGTGGCCATGGAAGTGAATAAACACCTGAATTCAATGATTTGGATGGGTGAGTGAACACTTCTGGAATACAGTGTACTTTATTGATCGAAGGAGATTAACTTGTGGGCACATCTTATTAAAACACAATCAGCATGTCACATTAGAGGCCCCGCAGAATGAAACACAGTATTGTGGATTTTATTATTATTATTTTATTATTATAATATATACTTTTTTGTTGTTGTTTAAAAAAAAAGCTATTGTATCTTATTTTACATAAAAATACGGCGGTGACGTCAGCGGGGCCGATGGCGTCACGGGTATAAGTTGAGCTCCGCTGAGGCCGCCCGGCTCCTCGCACAGGCGGAGCGCAGCGGAGGGGTCGTGTATTGCTCTCAGTGTCAATTCGGTTTACCGGCGAGGAGAAAAAAAAGCAGCGTTTAGTGAAATGCCGCGTGTTTACATTGGCAGGCTGAGCTACCACGTCCGCGAGAAGGACATTCAGAGGTTCTTCAGCGGCTACGGGAAGCTGCTGGAGATCGACTTGAAGAACGGGTGAGTGGCGCTTGCTGCCCGGGCAGCGGCAGCGGCTGCGGCTCCTGCTCCGCTGCAGCGGCTCGGCCTCCGTGTGTTAGGGCTTCGGTTGCGGGTATAGTGAGACAAACACGGCCGAAGCGGGTGAGCAGCGGCTGTAATCGGGCCTCTCTCGGCCGGTTTCTGCTCATTTTCCAAACTTTTGAGAATTCGGCCGCGTGCTCAAAATGGCGGAGGTGAAAGAGAACGGCTAGTGTTAGCCACGTAGCTGCAGCTGGCGCGCTTATATTCCAGCTTTAACGCTGACTTTGCGTTGCGATGGTGAACCTGGCTACACATTTCATCATAAATAAGCGAAGTGATGGTTTCCAGACCGCAGTGGGTCGCGCTCTCCGTCAGCCAGGTTATTATTACCCCGATCACCGTTTTAGTTCGTTGGTTAGCTTTTAGGCTAACTGGAGCGCGCGTGCGGGCTGAGGTGAAGGCGTGCGCGAGTTCCCGGAGGCTGTGTTTTCCCAGGCCCGTGGCTTTTCGCGCACATTTGGTGCTTTCTCTGACTTTAACCACTCATTTCTACCGAGTAAGGGGTGGTTAATGTGCTTGGAAACGCAAACTTTCTTGGATCGGTTGTTTCGGGCGCTGGGAAAACCGCGTGTCTGCATGACCTGGATGGGGAGTCCGTGTTGCTGCCGTGGACTTGCGCTCGCTTTTACGCGCGCTTGTATTCACGAAGCGGTTCACGTTAACGCTAGACTAGGCAGGGTTGGGTGTACATCGTTACAAACTGATGTTAGACCCGCTCTCCGGATTCTGAAGTGGTCCGTGAAGTCAAACCCTTTCAATCCAAGTCGTTACTGCTTCCTAGCTCCAGTCGTGTTTGTAACGTTAGCCTGTAGTTTTCCTTCTTCCAAGTCCCGTCGACAGCTAATGAGTCTCAGGAGGTTTGTTTTTGTTTTCAATATCAAGTTAGCGGTTTTTTGTTTTTTATTCACCGATGCAATTTTAGTCATGTTCCGCAATATTCAACATTGTCTTAAGTTTAATCTCCTAAACTCATCGGGACCACCGGTGGGTCCAAACCGCACTCGGTCATGTTCTTCATAACGTTCATATTCCATAAGCTCCATTCAGAAGCTGGGCGTCGTGTGAGGCTGTAGCTCTTCTCTCCAGTCTAATAGACGGTGACGTCATTTTAAACCCTTATAATAAAAGAAGCTGAACTCAGTTTGGTTTTCTACTGAAAGTCGACCCGTTTTTCCCCAAATCTGGGCTCTAAACTATAAACAGACGGCGTCTCTTCAGTGATCTGCTCTGGAAACATCACTTTTAGAAAATAATACAAAGAGCGTCGCAGATTTTTGGCTTTCAGCAGTGATGACAAGCCTATAGCAATATGTGTAGATCTTAAAACATGTTCTGTTAATTTAATAATAAAAGAGGGGAGCTTTTACAAAAAACTCAATTTTTGAGATTGAGTTATGAAAGATTTTTCATGTACGTTCAGATGGAAAACCCAAAATATACCCTGGAGAATAAGAGGTTAAAGTGGGCGTCCTACTTTCAATGTTCTGACCTTACTGGACAAAAAAAATGATCTCAAGTTTTCCCTAAATTGTCCAGCCCTATACAGTGGCTTGGATTGGGGCTGCAGGGCTAGAGTGTGGAGTGCTGCTCTGTATGGAGGGCTGATCATTCTAGATATAGGCTTTGCAGCTGCTGTGTAGCCTGCGTTTAAATAGGCATGTTTCTTTTGCAGGTATGGCTTTGTGGAGTTCGAGGACACCCGAGATGCCGACGACGCTGTGTATGAGCTGAACGGCAAAGAGCTTTGTGGCGAACGTGTCTTGGTCGAACATGCGAGAGGACCGCGTCGGGACCGGGACGGATACGGTGGGGGTTATGGGGGTGGCGGGCGCAGTAAGTTCATTCTAATAAGATTCTCAGTCCTAAAGTCTCCCTCCCCCCAGGTTCACGGATGAGCCAGCCTAACGTAAACTTTTATTTCCTTCGTCTCATGTCAAGCATCCCTTGCAGGACTCTCTGGAGGAGTGGCATCTGTAGAAACTCTAGTTGTTCATGCTGACCAGCAGTCTCTTCTTAAACAGGCATTTCCCTGATGATGCACAAGAGTTAGCTTTGTAATTGATTTGCATTTTAAGCTGTGTAGGTTCGACTGCCCAAAAAAGGATATTGTGCCAGAGGGCAGATGCTTGCATTGGAAAAAAAAAGGTAGCGTTAAATATTTTGGAAGGATAGGGAACATGACCGCGTTTGCATGTCAAGTGATGGCTGGACCAGTTTCTGATACATTAAATTTTCTCCCCCTTGAATATTTATGCAAAAGCCTCACTGGCATGTAAACAAAGGATGTGACGTGTGATCATGCTGTGTGTATACATTTGAAATCGACATTAACAAAAGTCCTTGATGTTTCAATTTGAAAGAGTCCAGTGCGGGCTGAGTCCGAGTCCATTGAGGCTAAGATGACTGCCTGTCCCGTTTGGCCTTGGCTTTCACCTTACAATGTGTGTGTGACCTTTGCCCTTTGACCCTTGGCTGACCTAACCGGAAGCCATGATGACAGCAGCCTTTTGCCAATAGACCAGGGTGATGGTGAGGAAACCCATTGGTTTTTATGTTGAACGAAATATCGGAGAGGTTAATGTGAAAGATGTAGCAGTCATCTAGTCTTTAACAAGAGCAATGGGCTTCTGTTGCTTTGTCATGTGCTGTCATTAGAAAGGCAAGTTCCAGAGTCTAATGTGAGTAGTACTGGTAATTTTTAAATTTTCTATATTTGGGAAAAGGTCTATGTGGACCCAGTAAGACTTATTTGGAGGACGGAGCCCAGTAGGACTCATTAGTACTTTTTTTTTGTTTGTTTGTTTTTTGTTTGTTTATTTTGGTTTTGTTTATTTTGGGTAATAATTCAGTGCCACAATTTGGGTAAAGTGTGCAAACCACTTAGTTAAAACATGCCTAACATGAGCCAGTGTCTTTATTTGCTTGTGCTCATCTGTAGGCCATGCATAACTAAAGTGTCTCTTAATGGGCTCCATTTCAGAACAGAGTCAAGGTTAGACTGAATAAAACCCAGTAGCACAAACTTAAGTGGGTGCGTCTGAGTACATTCAGGAGTCTCTGCCAAGGGCTTTTTCCCTTTGTTCTGTTTTTCCCTCTTTCCTTTTTAAGAATGAATTAGCCGATCTGGTGCTGAGGTAAACTGCAACAAGGAGTGTTTGATGCCTCAATGGAACAAAAAGCAGAAAGCTCAGATTTTATTCATGAACTTGATTCTCTAGTCTAAAGCGGTTGCCCTGAGTGCAGCACTGATTCCTGGGTGGGCACCGTCTGACTGCGTTGTTCACTTTTGTCTAAAGGTAGTAGTGGCTACAGCAGCAGAAGCCGCTCTGGCCGAGACAAGTACGGACCACCTGTACGCACGGAGTATCGGCTGATTGTGGAGAATTTGTCCAGTCGCTGCAGCTGGCAGGATCTCAAGGTAAATTAAGCTTGCAAAGCCTTGAGCAGAGTTTGCTGGATTGACTTGGTATTTTTAAGACTCATGGTTTTGATTGTGGTTATTAGGACTTCATGCGGCAGGCTGGGGAAGTGACCTACGCTGACGCCCACAAGGAACGGACCAATGAGGGAGTGATTGAGTTTCGCTCCTACTCTGATATGAAGAGGGCGATTGACAAGTTGGATGGATCTGATATCAATGGAAGGAGAATCCGTCTGGTGGAGGATAAGCCCAAACGTCGCCGCTCTTACTCGGGTAGCAGGTCCAGGTGGGTGTCTGAGCCTCTTTGTATGGCTTTTTTGCGAGTGCATCTCGTAATGGATAAATTCAACCATTGTTGTGTAGTTATTGGTGAGCAAGTATCTTAAAGTAACATCTCTGAACAGGTCCCGTAGCAGGCGCCGTTCTCGCAGCCGAAGCCGGAGGAGCAGGAGCTCACGAAGCCACTCGAGGTCTCGCTCTCGGTAAGTTTGAATTTTTTTTTTAATTGCATTGGGACGTCATGAGTTTTATTCTGCTTTGTGTGCAAGTTTGACCTTTCCGTCCCTCCACACTACAGGTCACGTTCCCGCAGCAAGGACCGCTCTCGCTCAAAGTCTGGAGACAAGGATCGTTCCCGGTCCAGGAGAAAGTCCCATTCCAAGTCTCCAGAAAAATCCCGCTCCAAGAAATCCCGTTCTCGGTCTAGCACCCGAAAATCTCGCAGTCGCTCTGGAAGCCGCAAGTCCCGCTCAAAGAGTCACTCGAAGCCCAAATCTGAGCGAGGTTCTCGGAGCCGTTCCAAGGAGAAGTCTGTGAGTAAGAAGTCCCGCAGCCGCTCCGCCTCACCGATGGAGAACGGAAACAACGAGCGGCCGAAGTCGGCCTCACGCTCTCCTTCTCCTCAGGAGGATCGTGACCGCTCTAAATCACCCGCCAAACGTTCTGTGTCCCGCTCCCCGTCTCGATCGAAGTCCCGTTCACGTTCCAGGTCTGCTTCACAGGACTGAGGACTTTTTTTTTTTTTTTTTTTTTTTTTTTTCCTTTTTTTCCCAGGGGCTGTTTAAAGTTGAGCTTGCATTGATTGTTTTAAGACATCCGCCTTTCACAAAGCACTTCACAGGTGCTTCAGAGTAGATACGATCACGTATGTTTTCAGCTTGGCGTGAGAACAAAGGATGTATTGTAAATATGAGATTTGCATACTAGATGATCTATAAAGGGGTCTGTGGTAGGCTTTTCCCCCTCCACCTGTCCCCCTTCATTTAATTATTGCTTGTGGATTTTTTTCTTCTCCCCCCCTTTCCTTTTTTCTTTAGCTATTTTGACTCGAATGTCTTTGCTAAGTGAATTAAAAGGCTTGTATTGCATCCTTGCACTGAAGTGTGAGGTTTCAGAGGCTGAAATAAGCTTAACGGCTGCGTATGTTCATTCCTAAGCAGTTATCAGTCGCCATCTATTGATATAAAATGTGGAGAGTGGCTTGAGTTGAATAATTTGATGGGTTACTTCACTGTACAGTGTTACTTTTTCGTTAGTGCTTTGGCGTTTTGAGATTTGCATTTGATGCTTCGAGTCATAGGAGTTTCAGACCTTTCTACTATGTCCAGTTTCATTTTTTTAAACTGATGTCCGAGTAATCTGCAGTGTTTTAGTTTAATAAACATGATTGGTTTTCTATTATTTACAGAGGCTGAGTGCTTGCTGTTCTGTCAGTGTCTCGTATAAATGTAGGTAACATTTCAACCAAATGAAAAGGAATTCACTTGTTTGTTCATTTATTTTATTTTTTTAATCCAACCCTAAAAAAAAGGTTGCAAATCTTTTGGGGGTTTTTTTGTAGTTGAAGGCTGCGAACTATGGTCAAACAGTATCAGGTGATGTTAGGGCTGGGCAATCAAAGTAATTAAAACCAACCTTCAGAACCTCCAGTGAAGTAATCTTGCTGATGTTTTTATTTATTTCTGTTAATCTTGTCCCCACTCTGTTCATGTACTGTCCCCTTAAAACGCACTACTACCGCACATGTAGTCACGTGACTGCCATGTCCTGTTTACGACATGGAAGCTAAGCCTACATTCACATAGCAGATCATGGTCCCAAATCTGATTCTCATTTTTGGGCTGTTCAGATTGTAGTTTAAATGTGGTCTGTATGCAAAATCAGTCTGAACAGATCAGCTCCTAAACTGACCCACGCGGCTAATCCGGAGGTAAACGATCACGACTGCCAACAGCGCCAGTCAGCGGATCATCTTCACCAGCATCACAGTAGAGCGGTCATGAAGCTTCACTGACAGCTCATCACCCAGAATGTTTCAAACTGGCTGTTGAGACGATTTACGTTAAGATATGCAGAGCATGTTTAGAAACCTCATCAGTGAACTAGGAGGACAAAAAACAATCGTTCATAAATCAAACGTTCAGTTAACTGTGATTTTGATTTGAGGCCGCATTGCCCAGCACTAGGTGCTGTAACCAGGTGGGTTTTTAATTTTTTTTTTCTTTCTAAGAAATACAAAACTCCTTTTTAGACATCCAGTCTCTTCACAGAACTTCATAAATTAGGAATATTGATTTTAGGGTTAGATTTGTCTTTTCATTTGCTGACTGGAACAGTGTCTAGATCCAGCACTCCTAATCTGAGAAGTTTAGTACATGCCCTGGTTCTGATCACCAGCTCTGTGGACTTGGAAGGTTTCTCTAGAACGGTGCGCTTCACAGTAAACCCCTCTGAAAAACTCCACGTCTTCTGGAAGCTAAACTGCAAAATGAAATTCTCCTTTTTATTGGATTTTTAGAGTTTGCTTGCCTCAGATTTTAAACTCGGCTTGTGTACTTTACAGTGCCAGTTGTTGAATAATTGCATCACAAAAGAAGGAAACTTAATTTGGACCATCTGGCAGTCAAATTACATGTGATGCTGAGTCCATCTACTGTTTTCCATCGTTAGATTTGTCTATGTGATGTGCTGAAATCCTGTATGCAGTGCAGTTGTGTGGATGTAAGAAATAATGCGGTTATAACAGGTCATAGTTAATTTATAGTTATTGTAACGTGTCCAGTGTTGGGCTGTTTCTGAACTTCAGTTGTAGTGATGATTTTCCAGTAAAAAAACTTGAGGCTGGCTGGGTCTGAAAACTGGCCCTTTATAGTAGCGTTTCTGCTACAGACCAAAAAGTAGATTTAAAAGCACTGAGCAGTAAGTTTTTGAAACGTTTCATGTAGAATTAATCTGGCTGTATAAGTGCATATTAAACTGGTATTAAATCAGTAGATTCTGTGCTTCCCCAAGAACAAATCCCAGATACGAAAACACCGGTTAGTGTCCGAATCTTCGTCAAAGCTGCGTCAGAAGTGGGTATTAAAAGAAATTTCGTCCCGTCCCTTAACGGTTGGTGAACGAGGCCCAGTGTTTGGGGCAAGTTGATTAGACTCTGCTGGGAGAACGTTTGAGGTGGATTGCTGGAGATCAAAGCTGCACCCAACAATGCATACTGCGATATTGATTGGCTCCATAATGTAGTCAATTCAATTTGTGTGCTCTCTACTGTGTATGTGGTGTTTCACTACATAGATGGGAAATTTCCCCATTGTGGGATCGTGGTGATGTCAGGATACCCCAACACATCACCACGACTGCAGTTCACCTTTCCACAAGAAATACTGTGGTGACTTTTATTATGACAGGCTACAACTTCTACTTACCTGAGGTCCAGGGAGATCCAGGCGAGGTGGGAGCCAGGTCGCTGTTACCGGTAAAGAAGAAAATAGGTCAAATATAGCTAGCTTAGAAAGATCGTTGCTAAGGTAAACGTGCTCATGATGTATATATGAAGAAAATGGCCATTGTATGTATGTATATAGGTGATCAATGTGATTGGTGGGTGTAGTAGGTAACACCTCTGCCTTCTATGCTGTAGACTGGGTTCAATGCCCTGCCTGGGTAAACACCCTACACTATACCAATAAGAGTTCCTGGGCAAGACTCCCAACACCACCTCCACCTACCTGTGTAAATTGATTAAGTTCTAAGTCGCTCTGGATAAGAGTGGCTGCCAAATGCCGTAAATGTAATGTGTGTATTGTTTGTTGTGTTGTCACCCCTAGACTGTGAATAATGGTATGACCCAGAGCTAAAGTTGCTTGTTGACCACACCACCACCAAAGCAGCGACCACACATCACAAGTGGAGGCAGCGGTGACAGCTGAGTACATCGACCACAAAAGGCAAAGACAGGAACTCAAGGTGACGGTGACCATAGAGGGCGTCCACAATAAGCGTGGTCTCCGCTTTGGTGGTGGTGTGGTCAACGAGTGGTCTGGAGACTGCCCATTCAAAGCTCTTGGACATCAGGGATCAATTCCACAGTGCTCTGAAGTTTATTGTGGTTTTGCACACAAAAGTATTTAGTCATGAGAAAAAAAACAAAAGCTGTAACCAATGACTCCAGAACCCAGTCAGAACCCGGCAACTTGTCTCAGACAGAACTGAAGCGGTTCTGTTGCATCGGGTCTGAGGCTGTGAAGCCACACAGACCTTCCCCAAACATACATTCACTGCACCGTTGTCCCCCTTCCCTTTTAACCTGGTAGCCCCTTCCACATTAGCTCTGGGCCATACCATTCTTCACAGTCTAGGGGTGACAATAGAACAAACAATACACACATTAATCACCTATACATTTTCTTCATATATATATACACAAGCTCATTTACCTTGGCAATGAGCCTGCTAAGCTAGCTATATTTAACATATTTTCTTCTTTACCGGTAACGCCGACCTGGCTCCCACCTCACCTGGATCTCCCTGGACCTCAGGTAAGTAGAAGTTGTAGCCCGTCATAATAAAAGTCACCATAGTACTTCTTGAAGAAAGGTGAATTGCAGTCCTGGTGATGTGCTGGGGTAACCTGTTGTCATCACAGGGACTAATAAGGGGCACTAAATCTAATCTAAAACTCCACAAATCTAGATTAAAGTGTGCATAATTTTGGCGGTGGTTCCAAACCGCACTTCGTCATGTTCTCCATAACGTTCATATTCCATAAGCTCCATTCAGAAGCTGGGCGTCGTGTGAGGCTGTAGCTCTTCTCTCCAGTCTAATAGACGGTGACGTCATTTTAAACCCTTATAATAAAAGAAGCCGAACTTTGTTTTTCTACTGAAAGTCGACCCGTTTTTCCCCAAATATGGGCTCTAAACTATAAACAGACGGCGTCTCTTCAGTGATCTGCTCTGGAAACATCACTTTTAGAGAACAACAGAAAGAGCGGTGGAGATTTTTGGCTTTCAGCAGTGAATGAAGCGTGTAGTGATATGTGGAGATCATAAAACACGTTCTGTTCATCTGAGGAGCTTTTACATAAAAAAATCATTATAATTTACAGTCATTTCATGCAGTTAATGAATATTTTGCCTTACGACTTGGTCATGAAAATTCAGATGGACAAACCAAAACATACCCTGGAGAGTTTGAGGTTAAAGGGAAGTCCTCGTCTCAGCACAAAGATGATTCTTAAACGGTAGAACGAGTGTCACAGACACCCTCTCAACCAGGTGAGCGCTTAACCACAGATGCTTTTGGCTCTCTGATGTTTCCTTTTGGCTTTTGTATAATAAACACGTATAATAATAAGTGTTTAATTTATTCTCCTCGTCCGAGGACCCGCTGGAGGGATAACATCTCCGAGGGCAGTCGTGGGCTGGAGGTCAGGGAACCAGCCTTGTGACCGAAGGTTGCCGGTTCGATCCCCAGCACTGACAGTCCATGACTGAGGTGTCCTTGAGCAAGACACCTAACCCCCAACTGCTCCCTGGGTGCCGTGGATAGGGTTGCCCACCGCTCTGGGCAAGTGTGCTCACTGCCCCCTAGTGTGTGTTCACTAGTGTGTATGTTGTGTTTCACTGCACGGATGGGTTAAATGCAGAGGTCTAATTTCACAGTATGCAGACACAGAGAGAAATGGTTGTTAATTCTATTCTATTCTATTCTAAGTTGGCCTGGGAGGAGCTTGGGGTGGAGCTGGAGGAAGTTGCAGGTGAGAAGGGTCATCTGGGATTCTCTGCTCTCCCAACTGCTCCCACAAGCCTACCTGGACCAAGCGGTTAACGATGATAATTTGTTTTATACATTCATTTAAATGTGTGATGATGATAACGACAGATGTCATATATAACATGATTTTTATATATGTCATTATTTTATTAAATGTCACACACATTAATCAACAGACTGTTCAGTCTGTTTCTCTGATACCTTGTTAGCCCCCTTTCAGAGGTTCTTCAGAGGTCAGGACCCTCACAGAGCAGGTACTATTTGGGTGGTGGATCATTCTCAGCGCTGCAGTAACACTGATGTGGTGCTGGTGTGTTAGTATGTGTGGTGCTGGTACGAGTGGATCAGACTCAGCAGTGCTGCTGGAGTTTATAAACACTGTGTCCACTCACCGTCCACTCTATTAGACACTCCTACCTTGTCGGTCCACCTTGTAGATGTAAAGTCAGAGACGACAGCTCATCTGCTGCTGCACAGTTTGTGTTGGTCATCCTCTAGTCCTTCATCAGTGGTCACAGGATGCTGCCCACAGGACGCTGCCCACAGGACACTGCTGGCTGGATATTTTTGGTTGGTGGACTATTCTCAGTCCAGCAGCACAACACACACTAACACACCACCACCACGCCAGTGTTGCTGCAGTGCTGAGAATGACCCACCACCCAAACAGTACCTGCTCTGTGGGGGTCCATGGGGGTCCTGACCACTGAAGAACAAAGTCTCAGAGAAACAGATGGACCACAGTGTATTAAATGGAGCTCATAGAATGAAGTGCATGTATAAGAAAAGGGTTTTAATGTTAAATCTTAATGTGTTAATGTGTAATGTTTACATCGTGTACTGGTTGCTATGGGCGACTGGTTGCTCTGGTTACCGTTGTCCTCAGCGGTTACCCACAATGCACCATGGAAGCTCAGGGTCAAAAACAATGCTGAATTTGGAGGTAGAGTTTCGCCATTTCTGCTTCTTTCCTAAGCGTATTTTATTATTTTCCTCGACCCAAAATTGCAGTTATTAATCTGTCAGTTCGTATCTGAGGCGTGAAGCCTGGAAATGTCACGACTCGCGGGTTTTTCCTCGACTTTCTAGCCGCTAACGTTAGCTAGATAGCTAACTAGCTTAGCCCGGTAACGTTGGCGGCGCTCTGACTGTAACGGTTATTATTGATCAGTTATAACCAATAAATGTGATTCTGACTATTTATCGGCTCATATTATGTACCGGTTAACATTAGTGGCGCTAACCAACCCCATTAACTCCACTTTCTCTGGTCACTGTAACCGAACTGTTAAGGCTAAGTGGTGCTGTGTGGGTTCGGCTTATAAAACACATGAAAGCATTTCCATGGCTTTTCGCTAATATTGCTTAATATTTCATATTTCGCCTTGTTTTTAGAAAACATGGACAAGCCATAAGTAGAGAACACATGTTCAGAGAAGGAACTAACGGTTAATCCTTCTCATTGTTATAGTGGGGTGTTTGGTGCAGGAGATTAAATGACCAAACGTGATGTAAACTGATTAAACTAATGGGTTGTAAGGCTACAGTAGTGGCCTTCATTCGGGGATAGAGTGATGATAAATAATACAATGGTCTTCTCTTCATCCCTACAGATGTTTGTCTTTAGATAACCAACATAGACGGCTCTTAGAGGCAGGATGGACAGAGAACCACGGAACGCCGTTGTTTTCAACTCCTCCAAAAGAGAGCTGTTCACTGCCAGCAGTGGTTACAAGTCTCTTCAGAAGAGACTGAGGGCACAGTGGAGAATTCAGAGGTAAATCCATGCCAGGCAAGGTCAGGTATACTTGGGATCAGGGGATAAACCTAACACTCACTTTACCCCTGAATAAAACACATGCAGATTCTGGGTATACAATGGGCCTGGGTCTCAGATTCATTCACACAGCTATGTGGCGGTAACTGCTGAGTTTCCATGTTTCGGTCGTTGTGCCTCTTTAGCATCAAAGAGGAGCTGACGGCGGAGAAACTGCATGGTGCGAAGCTGTGGATCACCGCGGGTCCTCGAGAGAAGTTCACGGCTGCTGAGGTGCTAACCACCTTTCTGATTGTTTGGCTTCTGTTGTACTGTGCATTGGTTAAGTGATTCCACCTCCTCATTTAACCCATCCGTGAAGTGAAACACCACATACACACTAGTGAATACACACACACTAGGGGGCAGTGAGCACACTTGCCCGGAGTGGTGGGCAGAGCTATCCACGGCGCCCGGGGAGCAATTGGGGGTTAGGTGTCTCGCTCAAGGACACCTCAGTCGTGGACTGTCAGCACTCGGGATCGAGCCAGCAACCTTACGGTCACAGGGCCAGATCCCTAACCTCCAGCCCAGTTCGTAGTCGTAGTGACATTCGTACATTTATAACCCCATTTCCAAAAAAAGTTGGGACGCTGTGCAGAATGTAAATAAAAATTAAATGCAATGATATGCAAATCATGTAAACCATATTTTAAAGCAAGATGGTACAAAGCCAGCATATCATATGTTGAAACTGAGAAATTTTATTGTTTTTTGAAAAATATATGTCCGTTTTGATTTTGATGCCAACAACTCGTTCCAAAAAAGTTAGGACAGGGACCTGTGTTTCATCACCTCTTCTTTCAGTAACACTCTGTAAGTGTTTGGGAACTGAGGAGGCGCTGATGTAGTTTAGAAAGTGAAATGTTTTCCTGTTCTTGTTTGATTCAGGATTTCAGCTGCTCAACAGTTCAGGGGCTCCTTTGTCGTATTTTTCATTTCATAATGCACCAAGCCTCCTCAGTGGTGACAGGTCTGGACAGCAGGCAGGCAAGTTCACCTTCCCTGAAAAGACAAAACATGTTTTTATTGCTCAGCATTAATGGCGTCTTCACTGATGAGCATGTCACCCATGCCATGTGCACTAATGCCCCCTAAACCATCATGAATACTGGGACTGTGCACTGATAACAAGCTGAGTGGTCTTCAGCTTGGAGGACACAGTGTCCATGATTTCCTAAAAGAATTTTAGTCCCACAGGACACTTTTCCACCTCCCCTCAGTCCATTTTAAATGAGCTCAGGCCCAGAGAAGGTGGCAGCATTTCTGGATCCTGTTTATATTTGGTTTCTTCTTTGTGTTTTAGAGTTTAACAGCGTTTGTGGATGCAGTGATGAACTGTTTTCACCGACAGTGGTTTTCAGAAGTGTTTCTGAGCCCATGCAGCGATTTCCACTACAGAATCATGTCTGTTTTTAATGCAGTGCTGCCTGAGGGCCCAAAGATTACTGGTTTTTGGTCTCGTCCCTTGCTTAAAGAGATTTCTCTGAATATTATATCCTGTAGATGATGAAAAGCAAAAGTTCTTTGCTATTTTACATTGAGAAACATTATTCTTGAATTGTTGCGGTATTTGCCCACACAGTCTTTCACAGAGCGGTGACCCCTCCTCATCTTTACTTCTGAAAGACTCCGCCTCTCTGAGATGCTCATTGTATACTGAATCATGTTACTGTCCTGTTTGCAATCAACGTACACAACTTTACAAGCCTTTTGTTGCCCCCGTCCCACATTTTTTGGAGCATGTTATTGGCATCAAATGTAAAATGGGCAAATATTTAAAAAAAAATTACAATGAAACTTCTCAATTTCATCTTTTGATATGTTGTCTTTGTACTGTTTTCAAATAAATATGGGGTTCAAGTGATTTGCACATGATTGCATTCAATTTTATTGACATTTTGCACAGCATCCCAGCGTTTTTGGAAATGGGCTTGTGGATCATGCTGCAGTTTCGAAGTACAACTCTAGTTACGACTCAAAGTACATTCACTAGCAGCCGTGCAGACATTCTGTGTTTTGAAGTGGTTTTGTGATGTTTTTTTGTGTGGTTTGTATAGTTGGAAGTCCTGAAGCAGTATCTGAATGGCGGTGGAAACGTCCTTGCGATGCTGGGAGAAGGAGGGGAAGTCAGCTATGATACAAATATCAATTTCCTCCTGGAAGAGTTTGGAATAATGATCAACAGTGGTGAGCAGGACAGGCTGAGTGCCGTCATACACACCATTTACTTATGGACTAATGTGCCACAATTAGGTGAAACCTATTTATTGCTATTATCCTATTTGTTTCCCTTTTCAAGACACTGTAGTGCGAAACATGTACTACAAGTATTTCCATCCCAAAGAAGCACTTGTGTCCAACGGTGTTCTCAACAGGTATTTCTTCTATTTTAAAAGCCATAAAGATCATTTTAAATGCCTCATTTTTCACCGACTGTGAAGCATCAGTTGTATATGTTAATGAACTCTGTCTCTGGCAGGGAGATCAGTCGTGCGGCTGGGAAAGTGGTGACGGGGATCATTGATGATGAAAATACTGGAAACAATGCACAGTAAGTCCTGACTGAGTTGGTATTTATGTATATTAACTTTAAAGAGAATTCCACCAGTTTTTCTAAATTTGGATTCTAGGGTAGTAGATTTAGGGTAGTTTGTTGTGAAATGGCACATTGCAGAGAAAATTCCTCATTTAGATTTCATTACTTCACATGCTGATAAAAAGGTTGTTTGAGTACTATTTTGGCCTACAATGCCCTTCATGTATCTGCAATAAATAGCTTTTAAAAAATATGTTTCAGGGCAGAAGCTTATCTTAAAACAATTGTAAAATAATATCGCTGGTATCTGGCAAGTTATTTGTGAAAGATGAATAAAATTTCCTCTTGAGAGGTAGATTTTAGGGCAGAGGTATTTAATTACAATTCAGGTCCAGTTACAGAAAATTTCCTCCAGCAAAGGTCCGGAACGTCATAATGTCTAACTTGCATTAGGATTCAGTCATATACTGTTTACTGAAGTAGCCGAGTAGGAATATCAGCATCTTATACAGTCGACAACTGAATATCATATCAAATAAAGTCCAGTTCAATGAGATTTCAATAACATTTACTATCAGTTTCCTCTTTTTAGAGCCATGTAAAATGGTCTGGCTCACTTTCTTCTCTGACTGCTGTTTCTCTCCTCATCCCTCCCCTGTGTGTGTGTCACTCACTCGAGTCTCAGAGCTCATCGTAATGCACAGATCTGATCGGCTGAGTAGCGTAATGTGTGATATTTACGACGTGTGCGATTGGTCTGTGAGTTTCCTGGCTGCTAAATCAGTAGCGAAATGACTACAAATGTTACGCCGATTAAAATGACCACCCTGTTGAAATGAAATAATTCTCCATAGTTTATCGGTTATAGGTCCAGTTCCTCATAGTGAAGCGTTTGGATCCGGACTCGCACCACGGTCCGTCTATTAGTGACCTCTGTTTTAGAGGCATTAGCCACTTCAGATGCCTGGTTTTCATCACTGTGAACAATTCTGACTCCGTGCGTTTCTCTGGATTGGAAGACTAAACGTCTAACCACTCTGACTTTGTTTACATCTTAACAATTTAATTTTAAAAATAGGTGGAATTTTCCTTTGACATCAATGGTCATACGGATGCAGGTTTTAGGTGTAGTATATGTTGCTATATCACTGTTCACATTGCAGCTGTCTGATATATAGCAAAGGCCAATATGGTGCTATTAATTAACTAACAATGTTTTCTACAGCCCTCGTTTGGATGCACTTGCACAATAGTGGAAAGTGAGAACTTGCAAAAGGTGTGCTAATGGACTTTTGTGCTCCGGACAGGGCCATCACCTTTGTGTATCCATACGGAGCTACACTGAATGTCATGAAGCCTGCCATAGCTGTCCTGTCCACTGGCTCTGTGTGCTTCCCTCTCAACCGGCCGGTTCTGGCTTTCTACCAAATTGCAGTAAGTATACGTTGCAGTTTCTTACACGTTATATACACTACAGTGCATATGTAAGATTTTTCAGGAGATATTGTGAGTAGATCATATGTAAAAAATAGTGTAAAGTCGAAGGAAAGTAAGTTTAAAACAGAACAGAAACAGGGAGATCCTGTGCTGGAGATCCAGGTCGGTGCTGTGGGCCTAAAAGAACGTAGAAGTCAAACAGAGAAGCTGCTGGTATGCTAAGAACTAAAGACTCAACATTACTGAATATTATTTGGATCACAAGAAGCAGAAAATGCAACCAACTTCTAAAGCTGAACTTTGGAGCGTGTGGAAAAATATCACTGCAGATTTTGTTTAAAAATTGAAAGAAATTCTCCTGAAAAAGAATGAAAACTGCTATAAAGACAACACACTAAATACTTATAAGCAGAACACGCAATGTTGTTAAATAAATACAGTAAGAAATGAATAAACTGGCCGTGAACGCGGCGTTTAATATGTTTTAATGTTCAGTTCCTTCCTCCTAATTAGAGCTCCTTAACGAGCAGCTTGTAGCTACGTCAGAGTAACGAGCTCCGCCCACTCGCTGCTCAGCCGGCAGTTCGTTCTCCAGCTCCTTACACTAAATTCCCAAACCGTCGTCACCACTGAGCAGCTTTTCAGTCGGCAGCTGTGACAGAAGAACAGCTGAACAGCTGAACAACATGGAATCAGCCAGAAATGAACCCAACGCCATTCGCCAGACGTGTCTGATCTTCAGAGTCGGACCAAATCAGACTGAGCCGTAAAACTGACCCAATATCAGGTTCAGCTCAGTTTGGTCAGTTTGTCCAGATCATTATGAATGTTGTTTTGTTCCAGCCGGTCTGTAAAGCTTCTTACAGCCCGTTTAGTTTGGTGAATGGTGTTGGGTTCATTTCTGGCTGATTCCAGGTTGTTCAGCTGTTCTTCTGTCACAGCTGCCGACTGAAAAGCTGCTCAGTGGTGACGACAGTTTGGGAATTTAGTGTCGTCTCGTCTTCAGGGTCGGACCAAATCGGCTGTCGGTCAGATGTGACCTTAACAGCGTCCGTTTTCTGTTTGTGGCAAAGTAAGAAGTGAAAACGTTCAAACGGCTCGAGCGACTCCTACAGCTGTCTCAGCGGAGTGATACGGTGTTTTTGAAAAGCCTGTGATGTTATTTTGCCATAACAGCACGTTTCTTCTCAGTTTGCTGGGCAGGAATTTACTGTTGTATAATAGAAAAAAATATATTACACTTAGTTGTGGTTGTTAGACTTTTGTGTAATTTTCTGCTGAACATGGTTTCTGCTTTTTTTTTCATGACACTGAAAAATCAGTAGCTTTTATTTAATGACCACCGAACTGAAATAAAATAAATGAAGGGTGGTCTCTGACTTTTGCACAGTTGTCTTCATTTCACTAGTACATCGTACTTTGTTCCTTAAAGGGTTCATGTTTGTGTGTCTTATTTAAATAAAGAATGCAGGGAAGCTGGCAGTGTTGGGTTCGTGCCACATGTTTAGTGACCAGTATCTGGACAAGGAGGAGAACAGTAAAATTCTGGTGAACTTCACTGAACTACTATTCTTTTTCACTCTTTTATTTTTACTACTACTGCTACTCATCACTCTAACTGATATGAAGGCATAAGGAACGTTCTGTTGTGGTTTTTACTTCTCGTGTCTGCAGGATGTCGTGTTCCAGTGGCTGATGACTGACAACATTCACCTTAATCAAATAGATGCCGAAGACCCAGAGGTGAGCCAATTTTACTTCATTTACTTCCATGTACTTTGGAAGTTGTTATACCTTTATGTACTAGAATAGTAGCCAAATAAAGTGTCTAATTAACTAGGCCACGAAAAATAATACAGGACATCAGTAGATGAAATGTCCTTGTTCTTCCAGATCACAGACTACACCATGTTACCAGACACAGGACGCCTGTCTGACAGACTGAGGGTGTGTCTGCAGGAGGGGGACGAAAATCCACGAGACTTCACCTCACTTTTTGACATGACTCTGTTTAAACTGTCCACTGATACTCTGCCCTCTGTTGTTAGGTAATTACCTGGCACCATCAAATACGTTTAGAGTTGCCTTTTCATTCTGCACATTTAAAGGAACATAAATAAGCCGAGCTTTTAATAAGTTCAGCCCGCTTGCTGTAATGTCACTGTAATACAGCGTTCCTTCGTAGTGGAGAGGTACAGCACTGTGCGAACGTCTCAGGCGCCCAAGACACATTTTTCAGAATCAGTTTATTTGCTGAGAACTGTTAATATTTGAATAAACATAATGTATATACATTAATTAATAATGATTTTATATATATGAATAGTGGTTTGTTTAACCATCTCCAAGCCTCTCCTCCTCGAGGAAGTCCAGTATTATATGTAGTTATAAAGCAGCTCCTGGTTTGACCAATCAGTGCTCAGTAAATTGAGCTCATGATGTCATTGATGATATTAACGAGTCTCTGTGGCGGCTGCGAAGGTGTCCAGGAAAAATATGGACCCGAGAAATTCTTGTTGCTTTTTATTGTTTTTCTGTTTATTTGAATTATGAATACGACTTTATTCTAATGTATATTGTGATGAACTCACTGCTGAGGGAAACTGTTTAAAAATTTGGCTTAGACGCCTAAAACTTTCACACAGCGCTGTATGTCTTTGCAAAAGTTCGGATAACCCCAGTCAGATCACCTGTTCTGTTGATTTTCTATGTGAAAATGAGCTGATGCGTCCTCTACAGGGAACAGACCTAAATGAGGCATTTTTCTCATTGGAAAACCTAAAAAATGAGCATTTTACACAATTTAGCCACTCATCATTATCATAGTCATTTCATTATTTATAATTTTGTCATACAACCACGATCATATCCTACTATAGCAATTTTCACCTTATAATTAGGCTTTTCTTATCAATTACCACCGCAAAACTCTTATGATTTCCTGCCCTAGTATTAAGCTAACGAGGTCCTGCATTTGTTTTTCCTCGTTGTGTTTAATACTAATTAGTGGCTGATCTCCCACAAAACGTGGTCATCTGAAGCTTGTAAAACATTTCAGTAACATATCCTTGACATACAGTGAGTTTCAGTTTCGTGTTGAATTCTGCAGTGAATATTAATAGAGGCGCCTGTTAGCTTGTTAGCTGTCTGCTGAGTTGATCTCCCTAATTCTAGATGTTAAGAAAATAAGTTCATACTGTTCCAGCCCATTTTCTTTATGTAGATCAGTATGCTGATGTGAATGCATTGATTGTTTTGAGGCAGTCAAATCCATCATTCAGTCAATCAATCAATCAATCAATCAACCAACCTTTATTTAGTCTCAGAGAACATTGAGGGTGCCCCTCATTTACAATGTTGCTGAGTTAATGCAAATCAAGGGATTGGTGATGTGTGAGAACATATCAAATGATAAAAGGAAATTTAATAAATGAAGACTCTAATCAGGTAAGTATAAATAGTGAAACATTAATAATAATAATAATAATAATAAAGTGATAAAACAAATTAAAACATATATAAGATGTAAAGATTAATAAAATCAAGTCAAAATAAAGCAAGAGGAAGATAAGATAAAAAAAAAACACTAATAAATTGATTAAAATACAAAGATGTGCATATGCTGGTTATTTCGCTATGATTTTGAACATGGCTCAGCCAATCAGCGAATAATGTAACTCTCCCCTTTATGCTTTAGTGTTTTATACAACTGAATTTCTCTTTGGAGATCAATAGAGTTTAGCTTGTCTTGTAATACTGACTGAACGCTCTGCTGTCATTTCCAGGGCCTACAAGCAGCTGAACGTCAAACACGAGCCGCTCCAGTTGATCACGCCTCAGTTCGAAACGCCACTGCCGCCTCTGCAGCCGGCCGTAAGCAGCTTTCTTCTACAGTGTTGTGCGCTGTGCTTATGAGCGCTCGTGCAGTGTTTTCCTTTTAATTGCTTTTTTATTTACTATCCTTATGTACATTTTTAGCCTTTAGTGATTTGCATACTGCATTTGTCTGCTCAGGTCTTCCAGCCTGCTTTTAGGGACCTGCCCCCGCCCATGCTCGACCTCTTTGACCTCGACGAAACCTTCTCATCGGAGAAAGTGCGAGTAGCTCAGCTCTCGAACAAATGTGAGTTCACAGGCGCGACATTCTGAGTGGACGTGACCGGTGGCCTGCTTTTCTGAACTTCCTGAAGCTGCAGATTCAAATGCCGACATTGAATCCTCTTGCAGTCGAGACGCGTTTGGTGCCCGAAGTTTGCGTCTTTAGTTTTAGGACAGATCTAATGTCGATAACAAGTGGCTAAAATCTAAAAACTGCACGAAAATCCAGTGTATAGCTGGAACAGTCAAACGTAGGGGCAGTCTGGAGGTTAGGGAACTGGCCCGGTGACCGGAAGGTTGCTGGTTCGATCCTCCAGAGCCGACAGTCCATGACTGAGGTGTCCTTGAGCAAGACACCTAACCCCCAATTGCTCCCCGGGCGCCGTGGATAGGGCTGCCCACCGTTCCAGGCAAATGTGCTCACTGCCCCCTAGTGTGTATGTGGTGTTTCACTTCACGGATGGGTTAACGGTGGAGGTGGAATTTCCCCGTTTGTGGGGTTAGAAAAGTATCACTTAACTTAGATCCTTTCCTCTTTTCCCCAGATTTATTCAGTTAGCCAGTATATTTTGGTGAGGAAGGTTTTACTGGAGCTGTGAGGCTAATGTAGATAACAAGTATCTAAAAATCTAAACTATGGACTGAAGTCATTTTCATGAATAAAGATAGATGAAGTCTGAACGTTGACCTTTTTTTTGCATTTTAATAGATAATAGAACGTTATACTCAAACATAAGCAAGTCCGTCTAAGATTACTTACCAAAGCGGTTTGTACTGAGACAAGTTTGGGCTGATTCAGGAAACTAGTTTGCCCTGTGCTGTTTGGTGGACTACAAGCTTCCATCACTTGTTAGCTACATTAGCCTCATGGTTACTGTGCAAACTAAGCAAGCAAACCTCAGACGCCCGACTCGTCTTGACCGACTGTATTTTGGGTGGGAATGGAATTTGGAATTTTATCCCAACTATCACTTTAATGCTTGGAATGTTGTTTCATGACTGTCGTGTATCTGTCGTCTCGCAGGCACAGACGACGACCTTGAGTTTTACGTGCGGAAGTGCGGAGACATTTTAGGGGTTACTGGAAAGCTGGACAAAGAGAAAAGAGATGCCAAACACATCCTGGAGCACATCTTCTTTCAGGTGGTGGAGTTCAAAAAACTGAACCAGGTGGGTTCAATTCACATGCTTTGGTTATTAATGGGTAAATTGGGGGAAATGCACCCCTTAACTATCTATTTACTGTAAAGCTAAATCATATCTGTGCATAAGTGAATCCTAAAATTTAACCATTTTATATTGGGGCAGTCGTGGGCTGGAGGTTAGGGAACTGGCCCTGTGACCAGAAGGTCGCTGGTTCGTTCCCCAGTGCCGACAGACCATGACTGAGGTGCCCTTGAGCGAGACACCTAACCCCCAATTGCTCCCCGGGCGCCGTGGATAGGGCTGCCCACCACTCCGGGCAAGTGTGCTCACTGCCCCCTAGTGTGTGTGTTCACTAGTGTGTATGTGGTATGTGGGTTAAATACGGAGGTGGAATTTCCCCGTTTGTGGGATAAAAAAAAAAAAAGTATCACTTAATGATTCTGATTCATTTTAATTAACTGTGACAAAAGAAAGAATTAAATTAAATTAAAAATAAAGAAAAAATTTAATGTCAGTTTTATTTGTTAAATACCTATTTTGATTAAAGTGGCTGCATAAATCACATTGTGTATATTCAATTAATTGTATTATAATTATATTTCTTATTTTAGTAGCTATTGTATTAGAATGAATAGCAGTTGGCTGTCGAAATAGCAGTTTAAACAAAGCAGTAACATTCAAAGCAACAGGCAATTTAATGCATTTGCCTGATATACAGCCCACACACCACGGTTTTGTGACTTTCTACATCTAAGCTGGCTCTATTTTTGTGGCCAGTGTTTTGTGGCCAAAAGCCAAACATTATCTTTTCATATTTATTTCTTCTTAATCCCAAATGTATGGCTTTCTCCACAACGTCCCCCAACAGTGATATACTTTAACAACTTTTCTTGTGCAACTTACCTGCATCTGTCTGCACTTCTGCATGCCTTATCGCACGTCTTGCACATCTGGACACTTTATTGTGTTACCAATATATGCACATATTAATTCAGTGTTGTCATTATATGCTGTTACGTTCATTATTGCATTGCCTTTTTGTCTCAGGATAGATCTTAGTGCATATTTTTGATAGGTTTTTTGTGTATATTCTTCTTTTTATATTGTACCACCCTTATTATTATAACTGTGCTGTGTTGTATGACTGGTGCTGGCTGGGATCAATCGCGATCAATAAAGTATCTACCTACCCACCCACCTACCTGCTCTAACCACCACCTCAGACACACTAATTGCACATACGGAAATGCGTGCAACAGTATATATCATAGTTTTCTCATTCAATAAGTTGTTTTTCATAACTTATTACTGAACAACTGTTGAACAACATTGGAAAGTGCAATAATAGTGTTTAGAGTCTGTGTTTATATATATATATATATATATATATATATATATATATATATATATATATATATATATACACACACACACACACACACACACACACACACACACACACACACACACACACAGTACTGTATGAAAGTCTGAGGTACCCAGGACACATTTTTCTAAATCTATTTATTAGTGTAGTTTGTGTTTATTTGCTGAGAAAAATGTTAATATTTTAATAAACAAATTTTATATAATATTAATTAATAATGATTATACACACACACACACACACACATATATATATATATATATATATATATATATATATATATGTATGTATGTATGGTGCTTTTCTGGATGTGAGTGTGTTTGTTTACCCATCTCCAAGCCTCTCCTCCTCGAGGAAGCCCCAGTATTATATGTAGTTATAAAGCAGCTCCTGGTTTGACCAATCAGTGCTCAGTAAATTGAGCTCATGATGTAATTGATGATATTAACGAGTCTCTGTGGCGGCTGTGAAGGTGTCCAGGAAAAATATGGACCCGAGAAATTCTTGTTACTTTTTATTGTTTTTCTGTTTATTTGAATTATGAATACGACTTTATTCTAATGTATATTGTGATAAATTCACTGCTGAGGTCAGAAGTTTAAAAAATTTGCTTAGATGCCTAAAACTTTCACACAGGGCTGTATATATTTCCTTCTATTTAAATTCTACAAGGAGGCTATGTGCCTAAGAATTTCACTCACTTTGTAAGTGAGAGGTGACAATAAATGTGATTTGATATCTATCTATCTATCTATCTATCTATCTATCTATCTATCTATCTATCTACCTACCTACCTACCTACCTACCTACCTACCTACCTAAATGCATATATTACTATGAATGAATTTCCCCTTAAGAACAGTTGGTGAATGAGGCCCAATGTCTCTTTGCTCCCTTCTCTAGGAACATGATATCGACACAACGCAGACAAGATTTTCCCCGTTCTGAAGCTGGACAGTAAACGAAGTGGAGGTCTGCTGGCATGGAGGCTGTACGAGAGATTTCTTGGACGTATCTACACGTAGATTCAACTAGTGTCTGGACTCGAGTGCTAAAGGTCTCAGAGTCGGTCTGTTGATCCAGGATCTGTTACTCCATAGACGTAATAACAAAGACACATTGCTGCACCCAACCTGAAGAAAATACTTCTGCTCCTCTTAACTCTTTATTCACACTCAAAGCGGGTTCCCGCTATACTGGACCTGAACGTACCTGCTGGTTTTTGCTTTGACGGTTGATTATGTCTGGTTTATGTTGTGAAGAGTTCACTACATGTAGAGGTTTTTGCAGTTACTTTTTTTTTTTTACATTATAACTTCACTATTTGCATATTTAAACAGTCCACAGATTAATAACCTTATATAATAAACTCCAATATAATCTCATATTGCTATCTCTGAGTAAGAATGTCTGCATAATCAGATTGGAAACTTCTGCAGAATTAAAGCATTTATATGTAAATTATTCTGAGAGAAACCAAACTTCACGATGGTGGTGTACACAAGGTCTACAATGCAAATTAAACCCATTTATATCAGAGTTTTGATGGTAAAATAGTGGTACATATTTGGGAGGAGGGGGGGGGAAAGTTTCCTTGGGGGACCATTTTGCTATTTTTACAACACCTTGCACATTTATAAACAGGTTTTAGTTCAAAACCGTCTCTAAAAGTCATAAAAACAATGTGTCGGACATCGAGTGGCACATTTCTTGACTCTTCTTCTAAGGTCTTTCTGGGATGTAGCTCTTACAGGCTTTAGAGACTCCCAAGACGTCGCACTCCTGTCTCCAAGGCTTGAGCAAGTCTGACTTTGAAAGTTTGTCAAGAACCAAACAGTTCATAGCAAACCACCCTGAATGACTTCACACCTCGGCATTTATAGAAAGAAACCGTGACCTTCCTCTTCAGGGACTGCCAGTACGTATATAAATGCAAATAGTCTACCTTCGTGTGCCCATCATAACACTGCAGTCTGATGTTCGTAACTTATTTTCAGTAAAGTCTTTTGTACTGAATCACAAATCAGTCGGTGTGTAAATATAATGCTTTATTTCCAAATACAAAAATACATTGACATCATGCTTTTGTGATCGGTCACCACACAAAATCCAACGAGGTGTTGACCACACACCCTGGGACGGGTTATTCTAGTTACCTAAACCGCCCCTTCGCTGCATTAGGTTGCAAAGTTTCTGGCCAGGCTCTTCTGCTGCTCCTCCGCAAGCTCCAAAACAGCATGGCGCAGGTTCGAATCCTGGAATGTGGATTCCTTACTTGACCTCTGAAACTCCTCAATGGCAGATTTACTAGTTGGTGTCCCAGACCAGATGAGCGAGGAGATGTCTGCCAGCGCTGGGGGAACCAACTGGTAACTGGGGCTCCATGTTGACTCCAACTTGCTGGAGTCCAAACATGGCTTTGGGCTCTCCAAGGTGGGCCTGATGAGCGAGACTTCCCACGGAGGGTGAGAGGCGGTCAGGTCAATGCAGGACAGGTCCAGCGAGCTAACCAGAACAGGTTTTTGGAACGTAACCCTCTCATAAGGCGTGGAGGACTTGCCCTCGATCAAACTGTTAAGGCCAGCAGCCAGGGTGCTGCTTGGAGACAGCAGGCAGCTCTTACCGGGGGCATTCAAAGGTGACAAAACACCCAAAGAGGGGTTAAAAGGAGCAGGCGGGGCAGGACTGCCATCCGAATACTCCACAACAATTCCTTTGGGTGGCTTCAAATGGATTCCCTCAATGGACAAAGCGGACAGACTGCAGTCTGTGAGGAAGCCTTTGTCCAGCTCTGACCAAGAAGAAGGGCCCTCAAAGTTCTTAGCACCATCTAGAAAAGAAAAAAAAAGAGTTGAGGATTCTTGGGTCCCACACTACAGAACATCAAGAAACAGCCAGAGTGAAGAACAGAGCATGACTTGAGGGCCATATTTACCAGCTCTACCTCGCTCTTCCTCCATGGTTTGGCAGGCTTTGAGCCCAATGGCCTTCAGCTTGTATTTATACTGGACCTGATTTGGTCAGTTGGTTTTCAGTGGGACACAGAAGAGGAGCGGGACTTTTTAAACTTTTTAAAACTAATAAGGCGCCCATGCGGTGGCGGATTATGTCAGTGCAGCTAGTTTAACGCGATATATTTCTTGATTTGCAATAATAAGCATTAACTCTTAGATGGGGGGGAAGGGGAGGGGGAGTTTGCTCGCAGCGGTGCGCATGCGCGTGACGTCAGTCCCGGGAAAGCCCTGCGAAAAAAGCGCGCAGTTTCAGATTTTCGCAGCTGCTTGTGCGCGTTTTCAGGCTCGATCCGAGGACTTTCCGTTAATAAAGTCCGCAGGATCGGCGGTGCGGATGGCCGCTTCTTGATACCGTATGCGCGGCATCGCAGGGAGGAAACACGCCGTGATCGGAGGTTCGGGAAAAGCGCGGCTTCACGAAAATGTCCTTGTCTTGGACGCGCGGGTAAGCGGACCGTTCATCCGTGTTTATGCGTAGACGCGGCGCAAGCAAACCGCCAAATAAACAACATGCTGTGAGCGGACCGGGGGTAAGTCGAGGGCTCCCTTTAGGACTGGTTCCCCCGTAAAAAAAAAACGGGACCGGCCTAGCTAACACAGGAGTAGCCCGCTTAGCTCGAAGCTGAAGTTCGCATTTTTCCCGGTCCACCTTAAACGGGGCAGCAGCCTCATTCTGGCGCCGCTGGCTGAACGGAGCTGCTGCCCCGTTTAAGGTGGAGCGGCGACGTTCGGACGAGCAGCTGACTAGAAGTGCTCTAGTTCGACTCGAAACGCCCTGATTTGTGATCCAGGAAGGGTTTATGTGACACAAAAATGTCTAAAACGTCTCTTTTGGTGCCGTTTTTTCAAGCTGTTCTCAGCCAGAACCGCCGTGTATGATCATGTTTTGCTAATCGAGCTAGCCTGTAGTTAGCAAGCGAGCTAGCGAGTTGTTGTGCTGGCCAACAAAAGGGGCTCCAAAGTCACCCAGTCCTGGTCAGACTGAAGCCTGCGTCTGGCTGTCGGAGCAAAAGGTTCGAGAAACACGGGAGAGGTGACTTTAAGACTCCCATGGTGTGACTTAAAGCCAACGAGGGAAGGAAAACCGAGCGTGTGTGGTTTATAAGGCGCGGTATTCCTTGTCCAGGCTCATCATCCACAGTTGGCTGTTGACTCTTCTCTGTAATCGTGTGGTCGTCAGTACAGCGTTAACAGGCCTGTAAGACCAGTAAAGCTGCTTCAGCTGGAGACCCCACAAAGCCAGATGGTGTCAGTGCAGCTCCACACGTTGCTGATGACCACATGGTGGTGTTTGTCCTCATGTCCTCTGCCCTGTTAACAAGGCTGTCCTGTTTGCCTGTGTGTGTTTGCAGGGAGGATGCGGACTGTCAGGACACAGATTCCGATGTAGCGGACCAGAAGGACTACGGGAAAGTCAAAGTGAAGTGGACGCAGGAAGAGGTGAGTCAGTTTGACGTAATGATGTAACAACCTCTGCTCTTTTGATGAGATAAGAAGACTTTGTCCGTTAGATTAGATAGGGGGCAGTCGTGGGCTGGAGGTCAGGGAACCGGCCCTGTGACCGGAAGGTTGCCGGTTCAATCCCCAGCGCCGACAGTCCATGACTGAGGTGTCCTTGAGCAAGACACCTAACCCCCAACTGCTCCCCGGGTGCTGTGGATAGGGCTGCCCACCACTCCGGGCAAGTGTGCTCACTGCCCCCTAGTTAGTGTGTGTGTGTGTGTGTGTAAATGGCAGAAATACATTCTCAGAGACATTAAACACTTATAGCAACTGCACATGAGTTATGTAGAGTGTTGCTTATTATGTCCTTATTCAAAACACTCGCAGCATTTGGGAGGGCTTTACGCTAGATGTAGAAACATTTCTGTGAGGATTTGATTGCGTTCTGCCATAGGAGGTTGGCTCATCACAAATGGTACTCCAGCTCATGCCAGAGGTGTCATATTGAGCACGGTCACGCCAGAGAATGCAGTTCTGCTGCTCTGCATCTCAATGAGGGGAAGCTTTGTGCCCCTCTTGCCGACGCTCGGGTGTGTCGTGACCTTAGGCCAGTGGTGTGAAACTCAACCACTGGAAGGGCCACGTTACAAAATCTCAGCAGAGCCGTTTGCCAGATGTTTTTATTTCATTTTTACTCAACGTGACATCAAACTGGGCGTTGTTTATTTTAAAAATACATCAAAATTGCAACAGCAAAATGGGCATTAAATATGGGTTTTTATTTGGGACTATTTTAAATAAATTGGTTTAGGGTTTTTTTTTCTTAAGCTGCCTGTTTGCTTGAATTCGTGTAACCATATGTTCTATGTTGGGGGCGAGAGGGTCAGAATGCACAGTGTTGCAGTGCATGCTGGGGACTGTAGTGCATCTCGGGGTGATGACAGTAGAACATTAATTCCACAGGTCGAATCGCACGGTCACAGGCCAGACTGGGGCCATGTGTTTGACACATGGGCATTAGGCTCGTGCATGTGTGGCTTCTCCTGATCGTCCTGTTCTCGTGGCCATGCTTTATTAATGAGACTGTTTGCTCAGTTGACTGTTGGCACTGGCTGCTCTTTTAGGTCTGAGCTTTTCCTTTTCAGAACTGTTTTTCCACATGTTAGAGTAGCGTTTGGGAACGTGTGGTCATACATGACTGGTCTCTCTTTGTTTTCCAGGATGATAATCTGCGAACACTGGTTCAGAGCTTGGGAACGACCGACTGGAAATACATCGCCAGTTTTCTGCCAGTATGTCTTGTTTATGCTGTGTATGAAGTCATTTCATGAAGCGGAGTTGAGTAGGTGAAACTAAATTTGGTGAAACAGTTGGACCGAAAGATCCTGCTTTCTGAAATGCCGCCTCGTTGTGTGTCACTCAATTTTATCGGTGAGTCTGCTTGTTTGATGTACTGCTGTGTGTCCGTGTTAATAAATGAAAACTGTTCGTTAGAATCGGTCGGAACATCAGTGTCAGCACCGCTGGTACAAAGTTTTGGATCCCGACCTTGTCAAAGGACCCTGGACTAAAGAGGAGGACGAAAAGGTGAGAGGATATACATCCAGTGTTTTCTTTTACTGTTTGCTGGAATGACGGCGTTCCGGGTTTGACGTACAAGGAATTTGCTAGAACGAATTTTATAAATAAGGCGATAAACACAGTCGGTTTATTTTATTTTATTATTTCTTTAAACAGCATTTTAGAAATTTAGGTTTACCTTTAGACAGGATACTCGAGCACATCATCACCGTTGGAACAAAACCTTGTATCTTCACAGAAGAAAGAAGAATGTTCTTAACTTTCAGTGTTAAAGTCACAAGATTTACTAAAACGTCGTTTTGGACTGCTTATTAGTCCGTTTGGAAATTGTTGGCGCAAAACCTCATTTCTCCAGAATGGTCACCTTTCAGGAAACGGCGGGGGGGGGGGGGGTCCCCTCCATTCTCAGTTTTTAATGCAAGTTAATACAGTAAAATGAACATTTTCCCCAAGTAATTTTCCATAATTTCTGCCGATTTCTTTGCCGTGGAATTTCAGCACATGTAAAGGGCAGCAGGAGTTTTTTTAATTATGTCAAAAAATAAAAAACGACAGAGCGATATGTGGCTTTGTTCCAGCAGCTGTGATTTGCTGTAGTGAGCTTTACGTTGAGTACAGTCTTTATTTATAATTGAGCAAATATACATCTCTTGTCTTATTGAAAGAGGACTTCCCTAAAAAAACTGGTTCTGGATATTATGGCCTCCAGCCTTTTACCAGAGACCAGACTGGAAAAACTGGTTCCCTGCATGCGTGACGTCCAGGACGATCTTGTCCGTGTATATCAGTGATGAGAAGGCTAATGCAGTGCTGACCCCATGGCTTGTTTACGTTTTCACTCCATGTCTTTAAAGGTCATAGAGCTGGTGAATAGGTATGGTAACAAGCAGTGGGCCATGGTGGCTAAGCACTTGAAGGGACGTCTGGGAAAGCAGTGCCGTGAACGCTGGCATAACCACCTGAACCCAGATGTGAAGAAGTCCTCCTGGACTGCGGAGGAGGACCTCATCATCTATAAGGCCCACTGTGTGCTGGGAAACCGCTGGGCTGAGATCGCCAAGCTGCTCCCTGGCAGGTGAGTGCTACTGATTTTTATATATATATATATATACACACACACACACACCAATCAGGCAGAACATCCTGACCACCTCCTTGTTTCTACACTCATTGTCCACTTTATCAGCTCCACTGACCGTATAGCTGCACTCTGTAGTTCTACAGTTACAGACTGTAGTCCATCTGTTTCTCTGATACTCTGTTACCCTGTTCTTCAGTGGTCTCCCCCATGGACCCTCACAGAGCAGGTACTGTTTGAGTGGTGGATCATGGTCTTGTTAAAGAACTAGGCAAAAAAAAAAATCAACTTATTCCACAGGTGCTTGAGCAAAGACGGGTTTGGCATCATGTATTTTAGTGTTGCACTGGAGCTGTGAAGACAGTCTAGCTAATGCTGGGATATAACCACCAGGTGGCACTGTGATCTGCATTGTCACACCTACCTCCACATTGGGGGTGGGCACCAAGATAATATTTTGTTCTATTGTGATAAATTACTTCACATCAGTTCTTCAAGAAAACTGACCAGCTGCATATTTTCATTGCAAACCGAGCAAAATTAGTACTGTATACTTATTTTTTTAAGCCTGATGCTACCGGGCCCTGAAAATCTTTTCCAAAAATTGTGGTCTCTTTTCTTTTAAAAAGTAAAAATAAAAAGGTTTGTGCCACATCACCCACTCCTGCTAAAAATGCTTCGTTTTCTTCCATATTTTGTCTGTTTTACATATTTATGAAATCATAAGGGAGTCTATTTAAAGGTTACTTAACTCTGCTCAATTACAGGCAAATGTGTGTCATGATCTATTATCATTTCTCCAAAGCTGCTCCTTGTTTTTCACTTTGTTTACACCCATCAGGAGTCGTTTCTGATTAGTTGCTGATGTGTGTTCACCCAAGCAGTGTGTGTTGTTTTCTTTTAGAACAGACAATGCGGTGAAAAATCACTGGAACTCCACAATCAAGCGCAAGGTTGAGACGGGTTACTATGATGGAGTGGACACGACTCTCCATATCATTCACCAGCCCGAGACGGAAAATGTTATAGTTCAGCACATTGATGCACAGGTATGATTTATACACCCCCTGCATGTTATATGGGTTCATACAGCGGTCGGCGTTCTGACTGTGCTGCTGTTTCACCAGAACCTCACGGGTTTTTCACAAGCTCTGCATCACTGCACTGAGACGCTGTTGCTAAGCAACGACTTTGACAGCTGTAGGAGCCGTCTGAGCGTTTTTACATCTTACTTTGCCACAAAGAGAAAACGGGCACTTTTAAGATCACATTTGACCGACAGCCGATTTGGTTGAGCTTTTCTGTTCCACCTTAAATGCCTGAGGTGCCAGAATGTAGCTGCTGTAGCATTTTCTGTTTTTATTGTTAAATCGTGAGTAGTATAAGGGTTGGGTATTGATCTGTGTCTGTATGTTCTCTGTAGGAGGAGTTCTGTTACAACGGAGCCAGAGAGGGAATCCCAGTAGAGGTGGTGACGCAGGTAAAACTACGCTTACGCGGTCTAAAAGCAAATTATATCATGTTTTAGAGCGAAAGTTCAGGGTAAAATTAACATTTTTACAATCTTCCTTACCTTGAGTGTAGCTGGACGGCCAAGACATGGTTTGGAAATTTTTTTTTACTGTTGCACTGGATCAACAAGACCAACATAGTTACCGTATAAAGGAAGCTTACACACCACCAATTGGCCCGAGCCCACGTTTGCCTCAGAACACATTTATCAGAGTTGTTAGGTTTTATCTGATTGTGAAATTAGTGCACACAGACTTTTCTATTATGTCAATTCCATCTTTCAGCATATCTGTACGATCAAACTCGATTTGATTTTCAGTTAACCACCAAAACTACCACTTTTAATAACAATAATAAAAATAATAATAGAAAATAACAATATTACTGATAAATTGGGTAATCGGTACAAAAGTGGATCTGCTTATTTGATGTGAACATTGAGTAGCTGCTGCATCTGTTTATACCAATGTTATATGTATTTATACCAAAAAAGAGATCACACATTCACTTTTGTTTTATGACTGATCCCTCCAAAAATTAAAGCATAAAAATAGAAAACGCAGCCAGTGCAGAAGCATCTCATACACTGCAATAATACAGTATTTACATGTGTCATTTTAGGAAAATCGCTGTACACAATCACGTCATTCTGTCGTCTATAAAATGGGAAAAAAAAAGCAAAGACATTTTTTTATCATTTTATTCTTTCCAGTCGTGTTAATTTTAACACAAAGTTTGGACACTAGGTGGAGCAGTGAACTCACTGGCTCATGAGATGCTGCATGCTGTGCTTTTATTTGGGTCACTACTGATGCGTCTGCTTGAACTGGGGTGCAGTTAATGTAAACGATGTGAAAACAAAATGCTGGTAGGCTGCTGCTTGATTTGAAACACAGCTGGATTAAATTACACTCAGATCTTCTCTTGGTTGCACGTTGTACAAATATACAGCACTGTGTGAAAGTTTTGGGCAAATTTTTAACCAGTTGACCTCAGCAGTGAGTTTATAACAATCTACGTTAGAATAAAGTCGTATTCATAATTCAGATAAACAGAAAAACAATAAGAAGTAACAAGAATTTCTCAGGTCCATATTTTTCCTGGACACCTTCACAGCCGCCACACAGACTCGTTAATATCATCAATTACATCATGAGCTCAATTTACTGAGCACTGATTGGTCAAACCAGGAGCTGCTTATTAACTACATTAACATTATTAATTAATATTCTATAAATTTTATTTATTCAAATATTAACACTTCTCGGCAAATAAACACAAACTACACTATAAATAGACTTTATGTTGGTTGGACACTTACCTAGAAAAATGGGCAAGTGTATGATGCACAGCCAGAACAGTAGCTGTGGCCTTTTTTATCCATACTTCTGTCATTTTTCACAGATACCGGTACGGTTACTCCCCCTGGAGCTTTACTGGTTTATTCCAGGGTCTTAAACTAATTATGAAAATGAAATTCTAACTTTTGTGTTACGCCCAGGAGTCTTTCGATCCTGCACCGCAGAAAGCTGAAGCTGCTCCCGTCAGCTCTGCGACTCCTAAACATCCCAGAGCTCCAGCTACCCCTAAAAGCGAAGCAGACAGTGGAGGGAACTCTGCCTGGGTGGTGGACAGCTCCGGCTTCCTCTCGCCCTCTGCAGCGCCCACCCTGAAGGAGGTTATGGAGCTGATGGACGGGGTGAGTTCACTGTTCACTGCACACTGCCTTTGAAGGGTGAAATGATATGCAGTGGCATTCTGCAGTGCTTATAGGCTGAACTCACTTCGTAGGCACAAATCAAGACTAGACTAACACTAGATCTAATATAATGTAAACTTGGTTCATTCTAGAAACTACAGACTTCTTGGTGGTGGTGGTTATAGAACCCAGGGGTCTCACATATCTATACAAATGCACAGATCAGGCAGAACATCATGACCACCTCCTTGTTTCTACACTCATTGTCCACTTACTGTATAGCTGGACTCTGTAGTTCTACAGTTACAGACTGTAGTCCATCTGTTTCTCTGATACTCTGTTACCCTGTTCTTCAGCGGTCAGGACCCCCATGGACCCTCACAGAGCAGGTACTATTTGGGTGGTGGATCATTCCCAGCACTGCAGTAACACTGATGTGCTGGGGTGGTGTGTTAGGGTGTGTTGGACCAGAGGATGAGCAACACAAACTGTGCAGCAGCAGATGAGCTGTCGTCTCTGACTTTATATCTACAAGGTGGACTGTCAAGGTAGGATTGTCTAATAGAGTGGACAGTGAGTGGACACAGTGTTTAAAAACTCCAGCAGCACTGCTGTGTCTGATCCACTCGTATCAGCACAACACACACTAACACACCACCATGGCAGTGTTGCTGCAGTGCTGAGAATGATCCTTTTGCGCCATGTTGCACACTTTGGAGCAGAGATGGTGTCAGCCTGCGTCTCATTGCTCTTGTTTGGAGCATGTGAATGAGAGTCTTCCAGTTCGGTTACCTCATCACTTCCATCTGTTTTATTAATTAAAGATATTGGAAGTAAATTCATTGATTCGTGATCATTACAAATACTTTAAAAGTTCCAAGTCCTCACACAATGAGAAAAGAAGTCCTGTATAGAAAAAAAGATGCATCGATAATCGTTTTCTAATCGCGTCGCAGCCTCTGAATCGTAATCGAATCGAATTGGGAGGTGCCTAAAGATTCCCACCCCATGTAACTAAGGACTTAGTGAGGTCTTTACACCCAAACTTAAGTATAAACCAACGCAAACCCGGTGCAACCCAGTCCTGGTGTGATGTTTCAGTGAACTG
>NC_051231.1:3262500-3290000 GCF_015220715.1 Pygocentrus nattereri | reverse complement strand
GAACGGAGAAACTTCAGTACAGATACACCAAAAATACTAAAGTACAGAAACTCATTACATTTACTCAGGTACTCAGTTACTGACCACCACTGTTGATAAGTAATGGAAGCTTATACTCCAAATAATATACCTAAATCGTCACACACTTGTGAAGTAATCTCAAACACATGCTGTGGTTTCAGGGAGTATATGACCTGTTTAGTGATGCACCAAAATGAATCTGTCTCAATGTTTTTTATTGCAATGAAAATATGGATGGAACTACAGAGAACGGTTGCTAATAACGGTGCTAACTTGTGGAGTATAAGCATTCATTACTTATTAGTCTTGTAGCTCTTATGCAAAATTAAAGAAGTTTGGACACCAGGGTCAGTTAATCCTCGAATACAAGAGTTTCCAATGGTGATTCACTGTTGTCTGGAAAGCCTCAATGAAGTGTCACAAATGTTGTTTTAAGCTTATTCCTAGACTAAGGACCACGTTCACATTACCAGGTTGAAGTGGCACAAATCCGAGTCTGTCTGTCTGTCTGTCTGTCTGTCTGTCTGTCTGTCTGTCTGTCTGTCTGTCTGTCTGTCTGTCTGTCTGTCTGTCTGTCTGTCTGTCTGTCTGTCTGTCTGTCTGTCCTTAACGTGACTCAGATCTCATCTTTTCAAATCCGACCTGAGCCACTTTCATATGGTCATAGATCAGATACGTATCTGATTCGTGGCCATGTGACCTTAATGTGACGCTCGGATGGAAATTCATGTGCTTTTTTTACACTGCACTGCGCCGTCATTCAGCGTTACCGCGGCAACAGCGCTGACCAGACGTTAAAGTAAACGGTGGAAAAGCAGCTCGTCTCACCTTTTTCTCCTCCGTCTGGCTCTAATAATGAAGCAGAGAGCTGATCAGAGTTAATGATCTTCTCAGCGAAGCTCGTTCTGCTCGTTAGTTTGTGAGATCGGATTTGAGCAGCGAGGCTTGTGATGTGGACGTAGTCTAAAAGGTTTAGGTTTCATTTGCAGGCATGAATCCGGCCCTTGTGTTTGTTTGTTTATTTATTTATTTATTTTAATTGTCTTGTCATCAGCACCGGCCTCCCATGAAGAAAGTCCGCAAATCTCTGGCCTTGGACGTGTTGGACTGTAAAGACCCCGGCTCTGCTCGACGCCAGCAAACTAAACCTGCTGCCAAGCCCAGCAGGAAGGTATGAAAGCATTGGTAGCAATGGAGAGATCTGGCTTTAGTTTTCCGCCGTGAATGGAGTGTTAAGTGCTGTTCGGATGGGAAATGTTTTACATGAGGAGGTGGGGAAGTTATTTATTGATTAATTATTACCGTTTTAATTCTGTCTGAATTGTGATTATGTGCTTGTGTGAGGAAAGAAAGTAATGAAAACAGCTGACGTGAGATTCTGTTAACTTTTCACAAGTGGAGCCGAACGTGTTACGTTGTCGAGGAAGCGTTTCCTTGTATTCTCTCAAGCTCAGGTTAAACTGATGTTTATACAGCAGTTACTTCCGGCCATGGAAGCTGATTGGTTGAGAGGAGTTCTAACGGTGCTGTTATTTCACCATAACATCACAAACACTGTCTCACTTCGCTGAGCCACGACTTTGGAGTCGCTCGAGCCGTTTGAACGTTTTCACTTCTCACTTTGCCACAAACAGAAAACGGACATTAAGATCACATCTGACCGACAGCCGATTTGGTCCAAGTCTGAAGACGAGACGACACTAAATTCCCAGACTGTCAGTCGGTCTGTGTGGAGCTGAACGAACTGCCGGCTGAGCGGCGAGTGGGCGGAGCTCGTTACTCTGACGTAGCAACAAGCTGCTCGTTAAGGAGCTCTAATTAGGAGGAAGGAACTGAACATTAAAACATATTAAAGCCGCGTTCACGGCCAGTTTATTCATTTCTTACTGTATTTATTTACCTGCTGTATTAAAGCAGCAGAACACTCGAGGAGGGAGTTATCACCAATAACATCACGGCTGTGATTTGGTGGCCATAGATCATCACAGCCGCGATGTTATTTAGCGATAACGCGCTCCTTGAGTGCTCTTATTGCTTAAGTATTGTGCTTCATCAAACGGTCCCAAATGTTGCAAGATGTACCAAAACAGATTTATCACTTGGTAAATATAGAATAGAGAAATCATTTGGCTTTAGGTGGTGATGTTGACTGTAAATGCGGTAGCAGATAATCATGCTGCATTGGGTAAGAGCAGCCAGGCAGATGCTTACGGTGCACAAAATATGAGCTAAATTAAATAGTGTGACATGTTAGTACTGCAAATTGGTCATAAATATTAAAGACATGCTGTGGTAAAACTATATTATCCTACCTGAAACGTAACCTTTTCCATCAGGAATTAAGACTGGAGACTTTCTGTCTTGCAGGTGGACCAGTCACTGTCACATTCCCTCAACTCCTCTATTACGGTGAAGAAGGAGGAGAACGTCCTGGACCAAGGATTCATCCTTGGCCCAAATGAAAGTGGAATAATCACCAGTCGAGCACAGCCCACCCCCATCCTGATCCCACCTGCTCCTGTAAGTCATACAGCTGGTGTATTATTTTACAGTTTCAAAGCTGATCAGCATTCTGAGCTTCAGCATGAACTTTTTCCTCATATGTGGCTCAGATGTGTGTCTGTGTGTCCGTGTGAACAGATAAACACACGGAATCTGACATTTTCTGAAATCTGAAATCCGAACCATATCCGATCTGCGGCGATGCGACTCCGTCTGAACAGCCGGATCGGAATTCATGCGACTTTTACGTCAGTCCAGCTCCACATTCGTCATAATTTCGCGCTGCTGAGACTCGTAAACACTTCGGCTGATGTTTCTGTGCCAAAAAATTAAGAGACTCATCACAACAACTCTCAAAAAAAAGTTTAAAGTATCCGAGGATGCGAACACGATGTCCGTGGCCGAACAGCGTGCCCTTTTTACGGCGAACTCGAACACACTGTGGGTGATGAGCCCACCTGTCAGCCACCGGGAACCTCATCACTCCTGGGATGCTGGCGAAGATGAAGCTGAAAGCTCCGGGAGCGACTGCTGCGCGCTGGCCGTCACGATTATTTACCTGTTGATGAGCCGCGTGAAGCTCTGTTGTTTTGAGCATGTGGGTCAGTTCAGGAGCTGCTCTGTTCAGACTGATGTCACATTTAAAAGGCAATGTGAGCAACCAAACAGAAAAATCAGATTTGGGCCACTTTTACCTGCTGTGTGAACACGGCCCAAGTTAGCCCGATTGCATGAAACCTTTGAACACCCCTAGTCGAGTTGCGTGTTTTGTCAGTAGAGTGCAGCTCCCCTACTCCCATCCCAGTGCTTGGGGGGGCTTTATACCTCTAGCTGAACACCTGTGTCAGCAATAGCTGCGCCTTAAAGTAGCTGAATGTTTGGATAATTCTGGACGCGTATAATTAATCGTCGATCTACGTCTGCAGTCAGTCACTTGGCTGCCTCCTCCGCTTTCTCACCGGTTGTAATCTCCATTTGGTTTCTCCACCAGATGACGCCAGCGTGGGAAACCGTGGCGTGTGGTCGGACGAAGGATCAGCTGATCATGACGGAGAAGGCCAGGCGTTATCTCCGCTCCCTGAAGACTAGCGCGCACAGCCGAGCGCTCATCCTCTCCTGAGGCTGCGCGAAACCCCACGCGGAAGAGTCGCCGTTTGCCTCCACCTTCTATGTTCCTCATGTTACGAATTAAGATGTAAAAAAAAAAAATGGTTTGTTAATAATGCGTGATGGGATGGTTTTGAAACAGTGTTGTAAATAACAAACGCCATGTCCTTATGAGCAGCAGTCAGGATGAATCAGTGATGGTGCTATCAGTCATTTGTCTCAGGTTGTGGTTCCATGCCACAGTGTGTGTGCCACAGATTCAGAATACGTTCTGTTTGAGTCAGTGTAACTCCTAATTTATTAAACTTCTTAAGTGCTTTGCTAAACTCTTGTCAAATACAAAGGAAAATATGCACCCATGCCTTTAATTTGGCACCATATCCCTTAACACTTGACCAGTTCTGTAGAAATAAGATTGCGATTCAGGGTTTTTTTGCCTCTTGATTACGTTTTCTATAATGGTAATGTAGAAACAGCTTCATCTGCTGGAGTCAGCTGATGGAAACGAGCAGACAATAGATGGACATCTGTCTACTGACTTCCTAAAATGGGTAACCGTGATTTACCCAGAGTTTTGTAATGAGATATTTTTATACATGGTGCTCAACTTTGCTTCTTTGCGATGTAAGGTTAGCCATGCTCTGTGCTGATTGTCAAAATAGATTGATTGCTGATTGTTGTATGTAGTGAAAATAATTAAAATAAAATGTCACTGTCATCTAAAGTCATGCAAATTTGTTTTAAATAAATGTTTAGTATGAAAATCTCAAAAAGGGGTGATTATTACTCTAAACGGCTCAAAACGTGACGTGATACTCGGCAAACCCCAGAATAATAAGGGTTGTTTTTTTTTGTTCGTTTATTTTGCTGTCAGTGGTATAAGAATACTGGCAGATCCAGATTATGGACTTTGTTCTGTTTGATTTTCTGTTTTATTTGTAGAAATAGCTGCACATTTTCTGATCAGAATTGGTTCTTTTTTCTGTTCTAGTTCATATTCCATAAGCTCCATTCAGAAGCTGGGCGTCGTGTGAGGCTGTAGCTCTTCTCTCCAGTCTAATAGACGGTGACGTCATTTTAAACCCTTATAATAAAAGAAGCTGAACTTTGTTTTTCTACTGAAAGTCGAGCCGTTTTTCCCCAAATCTGGGCTCTAAACTATAAACAGACGGCGTCTCTTCAGTGATCTGCTCTGGAAACATCACTTTTAGAGAACAACACAAAGAGCGGCGCAGATTTTTGGCTGTCAGCAGTAAATTGTAAGCAGGTACTGATGTGTGGAGATCATAAAACACACGTTCTGTTCATCTGAGGAGCTTTTACAAATAAATAAAATTAAATTTACATTTATTTCATGCAGTTACTGAATAATTTGCCTTACAATTTGGTCACGAAAATTCAGATGGACAAACCAAAACATCCCCTGGAGAATAAGAGGTTATTTGTATTGTATTGTATAATTTGGCCTGTACTATTTCGGTAACCCATCTATTGCCAAAGTTGTGCAGACTTTTGCTACTGTTTGTATTTGTTTAATTTAAACAGAATGAGAGTTATTTGTACATAATCTGCATATGATTCCATTCTGTAGTGCCCCTTGGAGGTGAATTTAGACCGTAGTTGGCACTGTCTGTAAAGAACTTGAATATGATCTCAGGCAGGCAGCGTATATGTGAGTTGCAGCTAATTGACTACGTATAATTCCTGTGTGTATATTATATCTTCCTAGACCTGGTAATTCATTTTCCTCTGTGAGGGACGTGAATCCCCAAAGGATATTTCAAAAACCATATTTACATTCATGGCATTCAGCAGACGCTCTTATCCAGAGCGACTTACAATTGGATCATTTTACACAGGTAGGTGAAGGTGGTGTTAGGAGTCTTGCCCAAGGACTCTTATTGGTATAGTGTGGGGTGCTTAGCCAGGTGGGGATTGAACCCCGGGCTACAGCTTAGATGGCAGAGGTGTTACCCACTACACTAACCAACCAGGCCAACCACATCAGTTACAGTGCAGAAACCTTGTTGCTAAATGACCCCCATAGTACCGAGTGGGTGGCCTGGACTCACTTTGAGCAGAACATTGATGATCAGGACTTTGAAGACTGGTGAGACGTTTTTTTAAATTGCTGCTGATGTTGCAGAAGGGTTTTGGTCTGATTTAGTGTAGGAACATCTGCTACATCTCACTTTATTTTTTCTGGGTCTCAGGAGGGTACAGTAGTAAATAATCACTCCTTCTGCAGTGACATTTAGTCTCACCTTGCAGGTGAACAGGAGGCCTCGCGTTCCTTGCCATTGCTCTGATTGGACAGAATGGGAGGAGAACAACCAATGAGAAATAGACACAATGCCCAAAAACGCCTCCTGCTCTTTTAATAAAAGAACACGAGATCCGCTCACAAGCCACAATTTATTTACCATTAAAAATAATATTTTAAAAAATAAACTACCTTGAATATCCAGCATCTGTTTCTAGTTCCCACTCGTTGTCGTTTTATTCAATTTCCATTTCTATTTCATTCCAAAAGCAGCATTTGGTCCATACCATTCTCGGTGCAGGGGGGCTGCCGGTTTTCAATGCCATTTAAAAGAAGGCTGGTAGACGTTTTGTACTTTGTGGTGACACTTATTGAGTATGTTAATGTAGATTATTTAACTTGAAGTAGTTGTGATTGCGGTCTGGCGGTTAAGTTTATTTCGGCTGAATCTCAGGATTTAACGCTCTCCCCGTAGCGAGCCAAGACGGTTTCCCCCTTTTCTCTTCTGGTGACGCTGCACTCGGCGACATGGCGCTGCTCCGTAAGTCACTTATCTGAGATTTTGGTTCATTTTTCGGGGTTTTTTTGTCCGTAACTGCGCCGGAGATGAGCGCGTATATGATGGGTTTGAACTCGGTGGTTCAGTCGGTTGCGTATCTCCACTGGAACCCGAGCTATCAGTTGCTTTTGCGCGGTGCTAGGCGGCTAACTGCAGTAACCGTCACCGCGCGTGCGTGCGAGCTCCGCTTTAAAATTCACAAACAAGAAATATTTTCTCTCGTTTTTCGCCGCGTTTGTGTTCATTTCGGTGTCATTTTGTCACCTAAAGCCTAAAAGTCGCTGGAGAGCTAGTTAGCGGTCGCCTAGACCTGCTGCTGGTGTCTGCTGTCATTCATTTGGCAGCGCAGGTCGGGGCTGAAGTGGGTTTCCTTCACCAGCTTCTCGGTCGAATTTTCCCGTTCCACCTTAAATGGTGCAGCAGTTCTACACGCCAGAATGGAATTGCTGCACCGTTTAAGGTGGGACGGGAAATATTTGAAGAAGAAGCTTAACTTTAATCGGGTCGGCAACGTGAAAGGGCCCTTTAAAAACGTCCCAACGCGTTTTCCTCACATAAACTGCACTGTTTTCCAGTGTTTCACCATTTCTGAGCACAGTTTTTGTGATTTTTATGTGCTTCTGAAGTAAAAAGCCTCCAAAATGCCCTCCTGTTGGCTTCCATGGGACATGCATCCGGGTTTGAGTTCAGCATATTAGCTGCAGGCATTCAGTTCAACGTGACCTCCTATGGTTTGTCTGAATTATGAGAGTTGTGACCTGTTGGGCATTTTTAACAACGTTTAGGAACTTCGTTTTTTGTCATTTGTGTTTCTTTTGTTGCTTTTTTAAACTAACAGTTATATAGTACATAAACATTGCTGAAGTTTCAGAGCATACTGTTCACACTCCTGTCCATAGATGAAATCAGTGCTGCCAGAATATCAGGTTTCGAGTGAAGTGTTTTTGTGATGTCACAAAATCCAGTACATTTACATATATCTGCTTATTCAGCCGGCTGAAGTTTAGTCATTCACGTTCATGTTGAGTTCATAAGTCTCAGCATGGATCATCTGGCGGGGCTGGACGTGAGCTTGTAACGAGAACTTATGGTTGTCCTTAGACGAAATTTTGGGCTGAACAAGTAGGACCAGTTTGAATTTCAAGGTTTTAAACCGGTCCAGAGGTTGGCGGTTGTTACCATATGGTTGTAACGTGAGGGAGCAGGGGCTGAAAAGTCCCCTTAAAAATATTATTATTATTATTATTGTTGTTGAAATTAATAATAATAATAATAGCTACTAGAATAATATTTAATTGCATTAGCAGTTTTTTAGTGTTTAGCAAGGCAGCTGTGCTGTCTGTCTGTGACCCATGGAAGCCAGTGGGAGTTTTTTGCATGCGATCTTAAATTTGAGGCCCTCAATTCTCAAAAAATATGAATAAATAAAGTCTCAAAACTAGAAATTGTCAGGCAAATTGCTTGGTTGTTCTTTTTTTTAATGAGGAAAGCACATCCTCAGTGTTAGGGATGTCAAATCAAATCACATTGTCCACACAGGTGGACAGTGAGTGAAAATCTTGGGTGCGTAGCCCCCTTATAGAATTTAAATACAAAAAAAATAATTAATATCTAAGAAGAAAAATAAATGTATACTGACTGAATATGCATATACACAATATACACTAGTATTGCACTATTCCAATGTACAGTAATGAGTTATGAAATAAAACTATGAAAACTATGTGCTGTTGTACACATTCTGTATGTGCAGATAGTTTGAGGTAGATAATAAATGAGATGCAGGTACACAGGGATGGAAACAATGTGGAGCTTATTCACTTTAATAACCATAAGTAAACTCTTTGAATGTTTGCTTATGTGTGTTTGCAGGTTTGGTCAGCTTGCTGGTCTTCGTACTGGCTCTTGAAGCCCAAGCGCTGACCCCATCTCATTACTTGGTGGCCTCTGACGTAGACAGACTTCAGGCTGTTTTAAGCCAGCCGTTCACAGACTTAAAATCTGCATATTTCTCCGTTGTTGGCCTGAGCAAGTTGGGAGTGTCTGTTGCGGACTCAAATGTGAGGATAAACGCATTTTAAATTTAAAATGATTAAAACCCCTTTGGCTTCTGTTCATGTTTTATACTGTATTTCTACTATGAGTTCAATGCGTTTTGCTTCTTCCTTCTAAAGGATGCATGCAGTTTCATTAAGGCGAACGTGGACTCCTCCAGTATTGAAGCTCTCTTTTACGCTGCAGAGGCCAGCCAAGCCATCTCTTCTTGTGAGGTATAAATGCAAAACCACTTTAGGTTATTTAGTATGTGTTTCTTGACTGCAATAACGTATGCATAAATTTATCATTGATCCATTAACCCCTCAGATCCATGTTTCTAACGAAACGAGGGATTCCCTCCACGCTGCTGTAAGTGAGGACTCCACGGTTTCGCAGATCCATCAGGCCGTGAGTGCGCTCAGCTCTCTCGGACTCCCTCTGGCTTCCCAGGAGGTGGTCAGTGCCCTGAAAGCACGGATATCCAAAGAGGACAATGTTGTGGCGTGAGTAAACCTCGCTTTACTGGGTGCATCAGCCTTGAAGGCTTACCTTAGCATTACGTGTACCTTCGTCTGCCATTCAGGGAAGTTGTTCCTTGAACAGCTTGCTATTTCAGTCCATGACATTTAATATAGAGATGATTCAATCGTATATCGGTATTGGGACCGGTTTTGACGCAATTCTTATATGAAAAAGTATAACTTTTTTGTTCCAGCAAAATCTAGTTTCAAATCTCCCACTTACCCTCTTACCCTAGAGATAGTCGATGAGCCAAGACATGGTGATGTCAGATTTTTTTTTTTTTTTTTTTTGGGTTGTGGGACTTTGAGGTTCACTTTAGTCACAAACACTGGAAAACAAGTCACCCAAATCTTTTTGTTAATTTTTATAGTTCACAGTAAGTCAGACTACTGTAAATCATGTCAACAAATCTGGGCGAATTTACTGAAGACCTGAATGCAGTTTGAACAGGTTGAAAGTTTCAGGAATGTATTTCTGGAAAAGATTTGGGTGGCTGTTGACTTCTAGTATTTGTTAGCAGTGTTAGCCTTGTTGCTCTAGCGCTAAACAAAAGAGGCAAAATTTGGACAACTTGCTTGTCTTGGCTGAGGTAAGTGAACAATTGTCTGTATTAGATTTTTTACCGAACACTTAATTTATTGGAATACCTATTGCCTGTTGACATCTGTTACACGTGTGTTTCAAGTCACCAAGTTTTTCTAGGTTTGCTAAATGTGGGAAACGTCTTGAAATTCCTATCCTTCATGATGCAGCAGATAGAGATTAGATTTAAAATAAGCTGGACTACTCCTTTGAAATGTATTTTACATTCTGCCCTCTGTCTGTGTCTGTGTGTACAGAATTACGCTGGCTTTGCAGACTGCCTCCCGCCTCTCTCAGCAGGCTGAACTGGGAGAGATCCTGGAGGAAATTGAGGTGAGAGAATTTAATCAGCCTGTAGGTGGAGCTGTGTCTTAGCATTTAACTCCAAAGCCTTTTATTCCACTGAGCTCTCGCTACATTTACTGAATACCTGAGGAGCTCAACATGAAGTTAATGTTAAATAGTGGAGCTCTATTTAATATTTTTCTTTCTAACACAGGATCTGGCCGCTCGTCTGGACGATCTGGGTGGCGTGTACCTGCAGTTTGAGGAAGGTCTGGAGGCCACAGCGCTCTTTGTGTCTGCAGCTTATGCTCTTTCTGACCACGTGGACATGGAGCCTCCACTGAAGGAAGTAAGGCTGGACACTGCATTATTCTTCGTGTATTCAGTTTTTAAAAAATATAACAACCATACATTATCTGAATCAGGAGTGGATATAGTTTTGTTTAAGGATGTACGTTTCTGACATAAAAAAAATCTCAAATTTCACCACTATTATTTTTTTTATAGATTATTTTGGAATCATTTAATTTGAGTCCACAACATTTGATACCATGCATAAGAGCTTATAATCCTATAATGAGGGCTTTTAAGCTAAAACATTGATCCTTTGCCATGCCTGTCACCCATGTGCCATGTGTTTCCACATTAACAGTACATCTTAATTCAGTATAATATTCATTTTTAGAAAAAAGATCCATGTCAGTTCAATGCATCATGATCCTTTTTTTTTCCCACTGTAATTGACTTGCATAAATACTTGAATTTGTACTCTGGAGATAAAGTGTCTTGTACTGCCTTTCCAGGATCAGGTGATCCAGCTAGTGAACTCTATCTTCAGTAAGAAGTCGTGGGACTCCCTTTCTGAAGCCTTTAGTGTGGCCAGTGCTGCTGCTGCCCTCTCCAACAACCGCTTCCACAAGCCGGTCGTCGTTAGTGCTGTGGGCCCTGCAACTGTATCTCACAGTCATCCTCTCTTGCAGGTACACGCTGAACTTTTCTGCAGTCAGGCACACAAGAAGGTGGTGATGCTAGTGTTGGCATTACTTGCTGAACTTGAGGCTTGTGGTTCAATTCTGGTGTTTTGTTTAGGTCTGATATTTTTTCCTTGTTGGTTCACATTCATGTTTGTAAGTGACCTGTATCGTTACTCAGTGGTCTGCTGGACCCACCACATTAAGTTAAGTGATACTTTTTTAATCCCACAACCGGGGGAAATTCCACCTCCGCATTTAACCCATCCGTGAAGTGAAACACCCCATACACACACTAGTGAAGACACACACACTAGGGGGCAGTGAGCACACTTGCCCGGAGTGGGCAGCCCTATCCACGGCCCTATCCACGGCTGCCCTTGCTCAAGGACACCTCAGTCCTTGCTCAAGGACACCTCAGTCATGGACTGTCGGTGCTGGGGATCGAACTGGCAACCTTCTGGTCACAGGGCCAGTTCCCTAACCTCCATCCCACAACTGCCCCTTATTATTGTTTTTTCAAAATCAGTACAGTCATAACAGTTTATGTAAAAATATCAGATGTATAAAATATCACAAGTGTCCAGTGTAGGGTTCTCCTTTAGCAGCTGTAGCCAGTCAGCAGCCTGTCCATGTTGTTCACTCACTCACTCACTCACTCACTCACTCACTCACTCACTCACTCACTCACTAACAGCAGGCCATGTAGGAGGAGAACAGAGTGAAGGACACAGCACCTCCACACTTTTACTCCCCGTGGGTTCAGCCCAACACCACATGTAATATAAATGTGTGGGGGTGAACAGAGTGAAGACCCTGGAAATGGGTTATTTTATATGTTCTTCACAGAAAATTAGCAAAAGCCAAGAATCTGAGGCTGAAATAATAATAAATCGCATATTTTGTTCTTTTGGTAAACATTGAGAATGCGTCCCACAGACCTGAACACCACACAAGGGGTAGAGTATTGGCAGTGATCAGATTCTTATCAGACATTACAAAATATTTTCCAGACGTTGCTTGTAATTACACATTTCCATGAGAGGTTCTCTAAATCCTAGAGACTAATATAGTGCAGCTTTAAATCTAGTCAGTAGATCTGATACTTCTAATGAAATTATTGTAAGAATTTAAGATTAATCAACTTATTTGTAGTTTTTTTTTTTTTTTTATGAACTAGATTGTTTTAACACAATTGACATTTCAGCAGATAAAATGTCTTAAAACAAGTGAAAATGTTTAGATGCAAGTATCAAACAATACAGGTATGTACAGCTAGTGTCATTACATTGTTTATCTGAATACATTTTGTATGTTTACAGCGATTTATTTGAAGGATACTATAGTAATCTTAAATTTGTGTCTGTCTGTTTGCACCACAGCTCCATGTGACTGATGTTCTCTGCCAGCCTCTAAGTTCAGCTAATGTTCTGGTGGAATCGGCTACCTCTGTGGCCTCCAAGGCCGCTATCCTCAGCCAGACTCCATTCACCCTGAGAGAGTATGTTCATTTCAGCTAAAGTAGCAAGAAATCATGTGGTCTTTTTTTTTGTCTGTAGTCAGTTCTAGTGCTTCTTCCATCTATACTTGTGCATTCAAGTTTGACAACACAAGTTTGAGTTGTTCAGAAATAATCACACCGTTGTGAATTTTGAGATGACGTGGTCAGTTGAGTCATATCCTAAAGAATCAGAATTCATTCAGGTTGTTTTAATTTGCCTCGACCCAATGGATAAAGAGTTCTCATTCTGTGAGATAAAAATACATTGCACCCATCAGGCATAACATCATGACCACCTCCTCGTTTCTACGCTCATTCTTCATTTTATCTGTTTCACTTACTGTATAGCTGCACTTTGTAGTTATACAGTTAGACTGCAGTCCATCTGTTTCTCTGATACTTTGTTAGCCCCACAGAGTGCACTTATATAGTAAGTAGAGCTGATAAAATGGACAGTGAGCGTAGAAACAAGGATAATAATGTTATGCCTGATCGGTGTATATTGGTGGAATCACATGGGTTGAGTGCAGGTTTGCTTTGTCTGACAAAAGGAAAAATAGCCGTGTGCTGAATTTTTTTTCTACACATTTAGTGGGATTTTTGAGCTGAACTTCATGGCCAGCAAGCCTGCCAGCGGTTACTATCAGTTCTCTGTAGCTGTGACCGGGGATAGCCGATTGGTCGCCAACCATGTTGAGGTGAGTTGTCTTTTTTCACATGGCAATAAACTACCTTTTTGCCGTGACTGTTGATTTGAAAAATCACACAATCTGCTGCAAACTCTTGTTTTATGAAAGGTCAGAAAGTTGCCCCCAGTTCTTCTATTATTTGTTGAAGCAGCTGGTGATTCATTTTCTAATTCAGTCAAATTAGTGTGGCTTTGAAAGAGCAATTGTTTAGTAGATGTACTATCCAATAGTGAGGTCAAGTGGAGGTCCCTTTTCTCCAAAAGACTTCGTCTGAGGTCAGGCTCTAATCCTTTGTAGGACTCTGTCCCTGAACAGAAGGCTAACGTTTTTCAATACATCACACAAAGCCCTCTTTCTTTAACCATTTAAGTATATTCTGTTTTGCATGTTGCTTTTACCTGGTTTGAAGTGTTCAGTTACTCTAATATTTCTTATTCTTTCCCTTTCTTTGTCCTTAGCTCAAGGTGAAGGTGTCCACCAAGGTGGCCATCAACAACATGGACCTGTCTGTGGTGGACAAGGACCAAAGCATCGGCACCAAGACCACGAGGTGAGAATAAGCACTTGGATAAATCTTACTGAATCTATTTATGGTAGAATTTATTCATATTTGCACACACACACATGCATGCATATGTATGTGTGTGTGTGTGTGTGTGTGTGTGTGTGTGTGTGTGTGTGTGTGTGTGTGTGTGTGTGTGTGTGTGTGTGTGTGTGTGTGTGTGTGTGTGTGTGTGTGTGTATTTAATTGTTTTTTTTTATTTGTTCTAAGGGTTGAATATCCCAACAAGGGCAAGGCCTCCTTCATAGCAGACAGTCACCAGAATTTTGCTATGACCTTCCAGCTGGTAGATGAGACCACTGGAGTAGAGCTCACTCCTCACCAGGTATGTACCAAAACCATGTATAGCATATTTAAAGAACTGTAAGATCTCTGTGTGTAAAGTGTCAGGATGCAAGATTGACGTGAATTGGCTTTTAGCTGACTCAGATTTTACTTTTATATGCAATACTGTATTAAAAGCAAGGAAGTGAAAGTCCAGGTCCTGCATGCAACATCTTTACAACGTTTAATATGTCATGAATAAAAGCACATACAATACATCTCAGAAGCAATATGAATAACAGGACCATCACACTCACTCAGTTAAGTGTTTGCACATTTTTGAATTTAATGTGTAGTGGTGAGTTCGCAATTTACAGGGTATTCACGGGTCTTTGTGAAGCTTATTTAATAGTTTGACCATTCTCCACAAGGGGGACATTTTAGCATTTAAATTGCTTTTGGGTCATTCTACAGAAAAGTCCACTTTTCAGTCTCTCCAAAGGAGTCACTGGTGTTACAGATAATAAAGGAAACACCACAGACGTTTTTAATGAACAATGCATTTTATAAAAGGGTTAATTTAATTTATAGCTTTCATAGTCATGTATAGATTATTGCAGTTAAAATGGCAGAAAAACACTTACAAAATATGTCCTCGGCCTTCACACATGACTGTGTGTACATGCTCTTCTGTGGTGCTTGTAATTCTAGATAATTGATTTAAAAACCAATATTGGTAAAATGAGGCTCAAGAAGGTGGAATTGATAAAATAACTTATTGTAGATTGGAAATACATATATATATATATATATATATATATATATATATATATATATATATATATATATATGTGAACACTGTGGAATGAATTTCTGTAGAATGACCCTTTTGTGTGTTATTGAAAGAGAGGAAACCCACACCAGCAGGAGCTCACAAGTGCATGCATGTTTGTGTTTGCAAATTGCATATAGATTAAAATGTAATTATTGCTGTGACTGCATATATAAAATATTTTTTTGTGAACTTTTATGCTGTGCAGCTATTCCAGTAATAATTCAGTTAATATGAGGCTTTACTGAAGGATTGTACAGTAAAACTACAATACAAAATAAAGACCATGCCACTTGAATGTTTATTACAAGCTTCAGGTTACCGGTTTTAAGTAGAGCTGGCTTACATCGTGTTATTCCCACTGAGGGAAGGTAGTGGACACCACCGTTAGCCTGGCAGAGATTAGAATTAACAATGGAAAATGACCATAGAATCACTAGCAGAAATTTGCATTATCATAGGGTTGGAACTCAGGTTGTTTATAAAGACTCATGAAGATTTTTGCAGGAAACAGTGATATTTGCATCTGTGAAGAGTTCATGAAATGACTAGCTAAAAGCAACATTAAACAGTTAAAAAAGGAATAAATTGAATATACTAATACCTTGATACTGCTGGTGTCTACTACAGTAAGAAACATGCTCACTTCTATGTATTTTTCCCCCCATAGCATATTTTATGTGAAATATTTTCTAAATATTTGGCTGTAAATAAATAAATAAACAAACAAATAAATTGGTTGCTGGTCAGTTCCTCGAGTCAGGTTTGTGTATTGGTGCAGTTTTAAAAAGTAAATTTAAATTTAAAATGTAATTGTGAAATTTTAGACTTTATATAAAGGCTGTGTCACCAAGAAAGCATTTAATTAAACCCAAAGTCAAATATTTTTATAGGGCACTCTTGTTTTGCTTTTTCCTATAGCAAGATGTCTGTTTTGGCATCAATTGAACCCTTATACCACTTCAGTTCTTGAGTGAGCTGATCTTTCTTTGCCTTTCTCAGACTTTTGTGAGGCTGCATAACCAGAAGACCGGCCAGGAGGTGGTATTTGTGGCCGAGCCAGACAGCAAGAACCTGTACAAGTTTGAGCTGGACACAGCAGAAAGGAAGACAGAGTTTGACTCCATCTCTGGCACCTATGCTCTCTATCTGATGGTGGGAGACGCTACACTGGAAAACCCAGTCCTGTGGAATGTGGTATGGAACTTATGTAAACTGGACCAACGTGTTGAAACATATTGCACATGATTTGATATCATTACTATTTTGAAATATTCTCAAATGTGACTCTCCTTAAAGGCGGACGTTGTTCTCAAGTTCCCTGATGAAGAGGCCCCATCAACTGTTCAGTCTAAGAATCTGTATGTTCCCAAACCAGAGATACAGGTAGGCAGCCTTCTCATAGTGTAAGCTGTGCTGTTTTAACGATAAATAAATATTAAAGCTTGGCTTCATCATATTATATGTAGTGACGTTACTTGTTACTTATTAGAAAATACGCTGGTTGTGTTAAAGCAGGACTCAAAACAAGGGGCAAAGTTGCCCTATTTGCGTATTTGATTTGGCCCACCAGAACGTTGCCCATTCATAGATTCGTAGACCACTAATGTAAAGAATTTCTTTCCACTGAATTTAAGGCAAGGCAGTGTGCCTCATGTGTTTAAACCATTGGAGATTTGGGGTCGAACTCACGATCTACTGATGATATGGCCAACGCTTAGATGGTTACGCCACTTGGGAGCTCATTTTACATTTTTAAAAAATCTAAAATGTAATTTTCCCATCTAAGTTTATGGCCAGTTGCTTGGAAATATCAAGCCTGAATCCCAGCGATGCTGCAACCAAAAATAGTCATTAGTTATTGGTGCATTTTTGCTGGTACAGATAAAACCAGCTATCAGTGTTGGCCAACATTGTCCACCAACAAGGCTTTTGGATAGTGACATTTAACCATGTTACTGTGGTAACACCCCCCAGTGATGGTTACAGCGCATTTGCCGCTGATTTAGAAAATATTAATTTGATTAATATTAATAATTATTAATGGCATTAATATTAATGTTATTATATTATTAATATTATAAAACATTAATAATTAATTGATGTATTTCATAAAAATCTTAGCAAGATATTATTATTTTCCCACATGAACATAACTGAATGTCACTACTTAAGTAAGTTACTACTTACTTGATTATTTGCAGTTTTGTGACCATGTTAAAAATGACAAAATAGTACACTTGCAGCTCTACTGAACTTCACGGTGTTATTTTAAATACTTTTTTATTTATGTAAAATTAAGCTTCTGCCCACAAACTATCAGTGTGTTTACTCCTGTCAGTGTTAGAAAAATTTTATAAATGTTACATGGAGCTAAAAAAACAAAAACAAAACTGAAAAAGAGCATTGTTTTACTGGCATAACCCTTTAGCTGATCGTTTGGGTTCTAATGTAGATATTATCAGCAAGATTTTATTACTGTCTAAATAAATATTACAAGGTATTTTTGTACTATTTGCTCATGCTGCAGATTTCACAAGGTCAAGATGAGGCTGATATAGCCTCACAAAATAATAGTGCAGTGTCTGTAGTTTTCTGGTGGTGTGATATAAAATCATACACTGAGCACAAATCATTACCCTCATTACTGTATTTATAAAGCTGTTGTTCTGTGCTTCTAGCATCTGTTCCGCGAGCCGGAGAAGAGGCCGCCCACTGTGCTGTCCAACACCTTCACTGCCCTCGTTCTCTCCCCTTTCCTGCTGCTGCTCATTCTGGTAAGAGCTTCACATGGCATGAAAGTGTCGTGTGCTTTGACATTGGCTTGTACCGAGGGTGATAGTGTGCTGTACTGTCTGATGCTGAGAATGAAAAGCTGTAATAATTTATAAAACATTGGACATATAATTGTTTATATAGAACGAAAGAAGTGCTTAGCGGTTTGGCTTCTGTATTGAGAATTCTGTATTTGTTTTAATCCGGCTTTTTTTGTGCAGTGGTTTAAGCTGGGTGCCAACATTTCGAACTTCAGTTTTTCACCCAGTTCAGTGCTCTTCCACGTCGGGCATGCAGGTGAGCACACACAAACACATTTACCCTCCAACAGGAATCAGTACAATCTGTGTAGTATGTAGTAAATCATGTGATGTCTCCAAGAAAAGGGACTAGGCAAGCCAAATGTCTTTGATTGATCTTGGTATTAAAATTGCATATGCATTTTGCAAAAGCCTTAATATTGCATGTGCAATATAAAGGCAGATTTTATTGTTTTAATTACAGATTTATTGGTAGACCAAAGATTTCTCCCTACTTGTTCTATAAGAATATTATAGATGTAGATTAAAGATTATAGATGTATTAAATATGTAGAATAAAGAAACCTTATCAAATTATTATATGAATTAAGGCTAATTCGATTCCACTAAATGGACAAGTCTGTTCATGTCATCATGACCCCACTTGAGGTTATTCCTCCCTGCCCCTGTATTTTTGTAATTTTGGAGATGAAATCTTGGTTCTTGATGTTCTGTTTTGCACCGTTTCCCTGTTCTCTCTTTTGTAGCCATGCTGGGCCTGATGTATGTGTACTGGACTCACCTCAACATGTTCCAGACCCTTAAGTATCTGGCCATTATCGGCAGTCTCACATTCCTGGCCGGGAACCGAATGCTGGCCCAGAAGGCAGTTAAAAGGTACAGCCTGCATCATCTTTAAATCTAACGTATCTTCACAGTGAAATTAATGGAACCTGATTTTAGGGTGCAGCGTTCATAAGTGTATGTGCATCCCATGGACAGAGTGCAGGACACACGAACACTGAAAAGTAAAAAGAAATGTCTGCACCCTTTTAATATCAAAGATACCTCATGCACTGTTGCGTTGTTTTGACCTCTACTGATTTATTTACTTAAGCCGGGGTTACCTTGCATGGCTTTTATCCTGATTTTAGCCACGGTTCTGAGTCTGGCTGAGTCTGAGCTGGTCAGCTCTAGTCAGAGTCGGAGTGGTAGAGAGAGTGGAGTCGTGTTTGAGGGGCGCCGACTCAGATTTTTGTCCTCCGGTCGCGTTTCAGATCAGTCGGGAGTTTATCAAACTTTATTTATTTATTTATTTAACCTGACTCTGAATGTAATCTGGTGTAAACTGGTCAACGACTCCATCTGAATGGATTCCTCCAACAGACAATTAAAACTGAGTGCACGAAAGAAGAAAATACAGCAAGTAAACAGAGAAAAATGTTTAAAAAAAGTCACATGTGGACTGAAGCTTTTTAATGAGCTGAGTTTAAGGCAGATTCGAGTTTATGTACATTTAAAACTCTAAAAATACCACTTAAACATGTTTACCTTTATCTTTACTGTATCTGCACAAACTGCAGAGAAAACAGCAGCAGCAGCTCCGTTTGTTAACGGGAGAACACGAGTTCGCCCAATTTCAGTGAGCTCCATTTAGTTCAGTAGCAGCTTAAAAATTGAGTTTCGTGTGATCCCTGACCAGTTAGTGTTGATCCCTGACCAGTTAGTGTTGATCCCTGACCATTTAGTGTTGATCCCCAATATTTGTCACCACCAAAAAAAAATCTGAAAAGCCAGTGTGATTGTGTGAGACGCCCAGTCTTTTATAATCTGTTCAGACTTTGTCATGTAGTGAAACCAAGGCTTTATATATTTTGTCTGTTAAAAGGCTTTAAATCTTTAAAGAGGTCAAAACATTGCAGTCAGATTTCTGCTTCGCAACCAGCCGATAAACTCACAGAAGACAAGCGTAAAACTCAAACTTCACTCCACCTTTTTTATTTTTTTGTTTGTTTGTTTTTTTTTTTTTTTAATGCACACCGATTTACCTGAAAGTATGAACATGCATCATCTGTAAGATGAAGAATATTTAAATCCTTTTATTTCATGTTTGGTTTCAGCGCCGCTCCAAGTCTTTTGCTGTGTCTTGCAACATCCACCGTCTGTTTTCGTACATGTGCAGACTGAGCAATCTGAAAGAAATCAGAGTAACAGTTTACAGCACTGAGAAATCTGACTACTGAGCTAAAATCCAGCTGTGTTGATTTGATTTCTTGATCGGATGATTAGATCGGAGTATGGTGTGTACATTACCATTTGAATAATCAAATAACTGCAGAAATCCGGATCCTAATCCGAAAATTAGGATCAGATTGAGCGCATGTATATACACTCGGGGACATTCATTTTCATAACGACCGGCTCCTACATGCTTTGCCCTCTTTAAGGGCCTCCCAAACCGAACTACATCGCTGTTCCCTCCCGGAACTCAAGCATTCTTATGAGAATCAGCAGGTCTGAGATCAGTGGAACAGAGCGATTTGAGTGTGCTTGAGTAAATTGGGGGGTTATTGAGCACAAATCCCATCTGACTTACTGTGCCACTTTATCGCCTGTTCTGTGTCTGTCATGATGCTCTGGTTTCATAAAGTAGCATGTGCACTCTGTACCTCGTCCGTAGGGAGCAGATGGATGGCGAACCTTCACCCCATTAGTGTGTAGTGTCCTCAGAAACCTCCATAGGGAAGTAAAGGCTTTATTGATGCAGCTAGAAACTTCTTTGAGTAGTTCAAGGCTTAAATTAAACCTACTTTCCAAACCTCTTTGCTGCTGCTAATTGTCTTTTCCTTTATTTTGGATGATTTTATGGAAAGTGCCAACTTTTTCTTCACTCTTTTACACTTTCACACTAGTTCACACTGTTCTTCTCTCCTTCCATGGGCGAGTCTCTCTTGATCACTTAAAGAAATGGTTCTGTGAAAAATCAAATGTAGACAGTTTTCCTCCCAAACGTAGTTAGTCGTGTTTGAGGTCTAAAATTTGCTTCTTTAGTGTTTTCAGTTGAGATACAAGACAAGCGGAGCTGGCAAGCAGTGGCATCGTTTGACCTGCATTAATACATCATTGCACACTTGCCTCAAACCACATCAGGTTGTTAAATAAACTCATAGTCTTGTTTATATGGTTTATGTCTCTGTATGACATACTGTTTTCTATATAAATGGACGAAGACTTCAAGGTGGGTGCTGCTATTGCTTTTATGCAACATGCTGTGTCCATTTTTATAACAATGTCATACGTCAGCATTGCAACGCTGTACTGAGTGTTATTACATCACCACATCCTTCACAAAGACTTTTTTGTACAGCAGCTCTAAAAATAAAGAAAAAATATGAAGCAAAAAAAGCCTAAGTATTGTATCACTGTGCTTTAATATTGGCAAATTCTTTCACCAAAAAATATGCACATTTTAATCCTCAAAGCCTCAAAATTTTGCTAAATTTAACATATTGAAAAAAAGAACATAATGTGGAATACATTCCATGATTACATTCCGATTACAGATGTAAGACTGAGGTGTTTATTCTCACTCTACTCAACAGTCTGATGAAAATCTCTGTTTACATGCGCACTACAAGTAATGTGAGCCAGAATTAAACGGACGTGTAGAGAACTACTTGGTGTAGTCGTTACTATGACAACCAGCATCACGTGAGTCCAGAGTGAGATGAGCAGCAGTGAGCAGTGCTTGTGTTTTAATTGGTTTAAAATCATGTCAGACTCAGGAAAACGTCCTTCACGTGTCCTTATCAAAGAAGGCCGAGAGGAAGACGTCGTGGTCTGAGACACGAGCTGGACGTCCGTCCCGCCGCCGTCTTTTAAAGATCAGAGCATGAACTTCGTCTCCTCTGCAGACCAGTTTCTGCTCCGCCGTGTTGAACGGGATAAACTCTCACTGTGACGTGACGCTCATGCAGAACAGGCTTAAAAGTTCCGATAGGGAATGTAATCGGATACAGGCGCTTACACGGATATTATTCTTCTATTTAACGGATTATTTACAGAATTACCCACCTCGATCAATCAGATAAACTGTATTCGGAATGGCCTCAGTCGGACTACACTATTCGTATTCGTGGATGTAAACATGGCGAAATTGTTAAATAATAAAACAAATGTGAAACTCGGCAAGTAAATAGAAATTGTGCACCAACACCACCCTTAAGTTTGCTCTCTGTACAGGATGTGTTGACTTATTTTTATCTAGAACATTTAATCAGGGTGTTCCGACTTTGCTTACGTCTAGATATTAGCCTCAAAGCTCCAGAGCGCAAGAAAAAGAAGCAAACTTCAAACACCAAACACATCTTGGCTGATCAGCTGTGGGGAACATTGTGTAAATTAGATTTTTCAAAAAAGCATTGCTTTAACCTCCTGTTCTACTGCTTCTCTCTTTCTCTTCTCCTCTTCTAGGATCGCTGCTGAGCAGAGTAGTAGGTTGGCTAAGTATAGGAGTCTGCGGTAAAAGGCCTTTTGATAGTAAGAAAGCCCGGCCTTCCAGGCTGAAGTAAGACTTGCTTTTGCCACCTCCGCATCCATAAAAGAGTGGCATCCGTTTCACCATCCGCTATGTAAATGCATGGCAGTGTTTCTTGCACCATGTGGGCCGTAACGAGACGTCATTCATGGCCATTCGTGAATACGTTTCTTCATCGTCAGCTTCAGTGTGTAACTCATCCTCATTAATCTGTGGTGGTGCTGCGTTCTTGCCATTGTTGTTTTCTATTTGTTCCTAATGGGTCATATTTGTGGTGAAAGGTTGTTAAACCTTGATTGGGGCACTGAGATTTTACTTTGAGGTGAACATGGAGCTTTTTGTCTCCATGTCTGTGATTTGCAAGTGAAAAACCTCGTCACCTGGTCAGAAGTATTGCATGATTTTCCCCCCGATCTGTTTTCAGCGCGGAGTTCAGGCCATTGTTGCTTTTGTCCAGTTCATTTTTAACCATCACTATTGGCCAAACTTGTGGCCGTTTTTATGTCCTAATCGTTTTTTTGTTTTCTTCTTTTTCTTTCAGACATGAAGGTAAATGATCTACGCAGACAGTCGTGGGAAGACCGGCGCTTCATTTTTGTTCACGTCTTTATTTAAGTAAAGAATCCTGGCAAGCGAAGCATAAGGTTTGTGGAAGCAAACTGGTGTGGCAGTGACGGCTCATTTTCAATAGACTTTTCTGGAACCAAAAAAAAAAAAAAAAACCTCAATCTGAAAACAAGAATGCAGTTTGACATTTTCATTACATTCTTCTTTTTTTTAAAACTGAATGCACTGTAAGATTGATACATTGGGGTGGTTTGACATGGTTATTGCTGACTCAGTTCAGGTGTGTTCCCATGGTGTTTTCAGAGAGCTGTAAAAAAAAAAATCATAAAATCCCTCATTTTGTCACCGTTTTTCAAAAGTTATAACTATTTTTGGGCTGTCGTTAAGAGTTTTTGTTTTTGTTGTTTTTCTTCGTCAATGGCAGAGAGGATCTGAGCTACTTTACCGTGCTTTATTTCTAAAGAAGGTTAATACAGTGTGTTAATTAGAATCGACACCCTCTCTGTGCCAATTTTACAGCTCTGACCACACTGAACTCAACTCGGCAAACATTTTTGTAATGAAAACAAATTAAAAAGGAAAAACCACTGGTCTTGGTTCAGTTTTTTTTTATGCTTGTGGGTATATTTTGGTTTTCCTGTCTAAATTTTCATGCAACAATCATAAGGCAAATTATTCATTAACTGCCTAAAATAAATGTAAAGTTTTGGGTTTTTTTTTTTTTTCGTAAAAGCCCCTCAGATGAACAGAACGTGTGTTTTATGATCTCCACATATCACTATACGCTTATAATTTACTGCTGAAAGCCAAAAATCTCCGCCGCTCTTTGTGTTGTTCTCTAAAAGTGATGTTTCCAGAGCAGATCACTGAAGAGACGCCGTCTGTTTATAGTTTAGAGCCCAGATTTGGGGAAAAACGGGTCGACTTTCAGTAGAAAAACAAACTGAGTTCAGCTTCTTTTATTATAAGGGTTTAAAATGACGTCACCGTCTATTAGACTGGAGAGAAGAGCTACAGCCTCACACGATGCCCAGCTTCTGAATGGAGCTTATAATATGTGACAGTTGTGAAGTAAAGACGATAAAGTGCGCTTTGGAACCACTGGTGGTTCCATGGAATTACACTGAATATTTTTCCAAACTTTTGCCAAATTCAGTCATTGAGATGTAAATAAAGTCATTCTTATAGTTTGATGTGAAATGTTCTACTTTAGAAGCTTATCAACTCAGTTTCTTTACAGTGGTGTTGATAGGAACCAGGGGTCGCAGTGTCTACGACACAAATATAACCATTTTATTTACTATACAAAACCATGAGTAGCTCTACATTTGTCTTCTGGCTTTTATATGTAACATTAATGATGGTTACTTAATGGCTTGTATGTACCTTCTTTTGGAGCAAAATATCAAAACTATTGTAATACGATGTCTCAGACATCAGGCAGTGAATTCATAACCATTTCATCTAATAACTTTATGTGAGGGAGCTTTTAGAGGTGGATGGCTGGTTCCCATCACCAGCACTGTGACCAATTCTGACTGTCTAGAATGGAGCGTTTCACACCAAACCACTGTGAATGACTTTATTTACATCCAAACTATTAAATTATACAGGAGGTTTGATGTGGTTTGAGGTGCAAAAGCAGGATGGTTTAACAAGTTTAATATTTTTGAAATGGATCTTACAACTATATATTGCATAATTCACTTCTCATTGGAAACACTTGTACGGTCACATGCATACACTGACCAGGTATAACATGACCACCTCCTTGTTTCTATGCTCATTGTCCACTTTATCAGCTCCACTTACTGTATAGCTGCACTCTGTAGTTCTACAGTTACAGACTGTAGTCCATCTGTTTCTCTGATGCTCTGTTACCCTGTTCTTCTGTGGTCAGGACCCCCATGGACCCTCACAGAGCAGGTACTATTTGGGTGGTGGACCATTCTCAGCACTGCAGTAACACTGACGTGGTGGTGGTGTGTTAGTGTGTGTTGCGCTGGTCTGAGTGGATCAGACACAGCAGTGCTGCTGGAGTTTTTAAACACCTCAGTGTCGCTGCTGGACTGAGAATAGTCCACCAACCAAAAATATCCAGCCAACAGCGTCCTGTGACCACTGATGAAGGACTAGAGGATGACCAACACAAACTGTGCAGCAGCAGATGAGCTGTCGTCTCTGACTTTACATCTACAAGGTGGACCGACAAGGTGTCTAATAGAGTGGACAGTGAGTGGACTTTAGTGAGTAGATTTCTAGATCGGAGTGTGGTGTTTACATGACCATTTGAATCATCGGATAACTGCAGAAATCCGATTATGATTGGATTATAGAGTGCATGTATACGCACTCACTGTGGAGCATCTTGAGAACCTGTAGTTGGGGAACAAAATGGTACTATATTCAATCACAGTTATACAGAGGGATTCAAAAAGATTCATTTGATTTCAAAGCACCATATTTTTACAACCGTGAGGCGTCTAGGAACCAATCGCAGTCCAACTATAAGAGTTTCTGACCGTCAGTGTGGCAGTGAACCTCCAACAGCTCAGAGCGTTCGTCATTGGTACCAGCAGTTCCAAGAAAAAATGTCACCAGCATCACCAGATCTCAGGCCGTGTGCCTGTTTTTGTGGGGGTGTGTTAAGGATTCTGTTTGTGTGACTTACAACAGCACTGGATGATCTCCGAAATCCCACTGAAAGAGCCGTGAGAGCAGCGACGCCCGACACGCTCAGTCCAGTCTGGGATGAGTTTGACTGTGGTGTTGATGTCGTCCGTACAGCTGGAGGAGGTTCAGACTGAGACCTTGTTCAGTTACATCATAAACTTTATGCTCATTTACGTTCTTACAGCGCATGAATGCCTTTAAAAATGTTTGAAGTGTATGATGTATAGAAAAACTATCATAAAACAATCAGGCAGCAGATTCATAACCATTTCACGTGAACTTGAAGCAGTAAATTCTTTGGATGTCTGGTTCCTATCACCACCACTGTGAGTTGGTAAGTTCATTTCACATCGGATCACTCTGAATGACTTTGTTAACATCTTAACCGTTTAATTTTGCAGATATTTTGAAAACCTTTCAAGCAGGGAGGTGCTCAAAGAACTATTTAGTCATAGGTAAAAGTTTGGGCACCTCAAGTTACATTTTGTTGATTTTCTAAGTGGAAATAAATGAACACATCCTCTACAGAGAGACACGCCTGCACATTTTAATGCACAAATACTGTTTATTTGCTGATTTTAATATATTGACGGAAAAAAAACTAAATGTGGCATATGCAAAAGTTATTGCACATTTGTTTTTGTTTTTTAACCAATATGATAAATTCAGTAAATAAATAGAAATGGCTTGTCAGTTCAACCTATGTGATAAGTAAATGAACTATTTTATATATATATAGTATATTAACATATATTATACAGTATATTAAATGCCATATATTAATAGTATATTTTATTCAACCTAAATAAACAGCTTTGATTCTTTCAATGTAATTTTTTGAGTTGATTAAAACTAGTTTAATTGCTTTTTACCACAGTTATTTTTTTAGTTCAACCGATGAGCCACTTTTACAGTGTAAGTTCCCTTTAGAAAATGTGTTCAGCTGCTTTTACTTTAAGGAAAGTAATCTGACCAGGGGTATTAAAACTTTCAAAAACAACTGTACTTGTGTTCTGTGACCCAAATCATGTATAGTCATACCTCAAGTACCCGACCCACTTTATTTGGAGAGCCCCCAATAGATTACCTATAGATGTTCACATTATTAATAAACTATCTATTGAATTTTAACAGTGTTAGGATCAGAGTTAGGTTGATTAAGTGACCCTTATTAGTCCAACAATGGGGAAATTTCACCTCCACATTTAACCCATCCGTGAAGTGAAACACCACATACACACTAGTGAACAGTGAACACACTTCCCCGGAGCGGTGGGCAGCCCTGTCCACGGCACCCGGGGGTTAGGTCTCTTGCTCAAGGGCACCTCAGTCTCACACTGTCAGCTCAGGGGACAGAACCAGCAACCTGCCGGTCACAAGGCTGGTTCCCTAACCTCCAGCCCACGACTGGCTCAAGGCAAAGATCAGGAGAATGAGGGTGAACTGAATAGATATTTGAATGTAAGGGAACTGCAAGAGAAGCATCTATAATGAGGTACACAAATAAAGAGTTACCCTGAAAAGTTCAGGTTTGATGGCTGTGGTGTCACCGGGGCACAAATTCACAGCCTCCTGTTGGGGGTCCTATGAGCTTGGACCACTGTACCACTCAGAAACACATCAAGCGCCTCAGGTTTTTGTCTATAAATGTTTGATATACTGGAGAAAATGTGTTGTTTTATCTTTAAAGCAAGGCATCGTCTCATGTGGTGCAGCTGTCTAACCATGCATCCCAACGGTTGTGAGATTGAATCCCAGCCATACCACGGCTGTCCATATCCGGCGTTCCAAGAGGAAAATGTGCCAGATGGGACTGTGTGATAGATGGAGCGCCATCTAACCGAGACACCAACATCACAATAATGGTAATAATTACATTTCCTCACCGAACTATGGATCAAAACCCGTCCCAATAGCACTGGAGTCACTAAACACTTCAGCTAATCAACTTTTCAAGGTTTGGTTTTAACCATCTTAAATCAAATCAGCCAATATTATCTGGTTATTAGAATGTTCAGCTTTATTGGTATTTGTGACAAAACTTTGACATCAGTCGGGCCCTACACACATAAAAAAGATGGTTCTTCAAGGGTTCCTTAGTAAAGGTAAAAGTTCTATATAGAACTTCATGCTTGAATGGTTCTTTGCATGGTGAAATGGTTCTTCAGATTGATGGAGAATGTGTTGTAGATGTTTCTGTATAGAACAACACAGTTAAAAACGAGAGGTCA